>NC_058411.1:45737423-45953328 GCF_002201575.2 Neomonachus schauinslandi
AAAAAAAAAAAAAAAAAAAAAAGAGAAAGAAGTAGATTGCTGCTCTAACAGATACCTAAAAATGTCACAGCAGCTTTGGCAATAGGTGATAAAGGGAGGCTGGAAGAGTTTGGAGGCACCTGATAGAAAAAGCCCTAACTTCCCATGAATGAACCTTTAATGGCCATTCTGTTGATGGCTCAGAATGAAAAGAAGAGAGGTGCAGGGAAAGTCTGCATCCTCTTAGACAATACCAAAGTAATTCTGAGCAGAATGATTGTGGAAATTGGGTGGTAAAGGCCATTCTGATGAGGTCTCAAAGGGAAATGAGGAACATGATGGTCGGACAGTGTCAACATGATGGTCGGACAGTGTCGACAAGATGATCTTTTTTACAAACTGTTAAAGAACTTGACTGAATTGCATTCATATTTGTGTGTTTTGTGGAAGGCAGAACCTTACAGAAATAAAACTGGATATTTAATTAAGGAAGAAAAAGAGGTTAAAAGTAAAAGGATAGCAAAAATATACATCATTCAATTTCTAAGTAAGAGAAAGCTGATCGGATAAGACAGACTTAGTGTCCGGTAAAATAGACATTAAACATTATTAAAAATGAAAGGTCACTTTATGAGGATAAACTGTTCAATTCACCAGTAAGTTATAACCATTGTAAATCTGTAATCACCTAATAACACAGTTTCAAATTACATGAAGCAAAAATTAATAGACATTCACAAATTTGCCATCATACTAGATTTTTAAGTACCTATGTGGTTAATGGAATCTGCAGAAAAAAATAAGGGAAGTTACTGAAGATGTAAGTCACTAATAAACTTTACCTAACTGACCTACACCCAACTGCAGATTGTACAGCTGCAGTTTTAAGCATGCACAAGAACATTTATAAAAATTGACACATTCTGAGCCATAAAGCAAGTCTCAAAAATTGTTAAAAGGAGTAAAATCATTCAGAACATGTTCTCTGACCACAGTGAAATTAAACTAGAAATGAGTAAAAAAATCCTAACTAGCCATGTAGAATTAAGGAGCTGGATATGCAAGCCTGAATTTGAGATTAAAAAATCTGGGAATCATAGAGTTTTTTAGTGGCAAAACTTGGAATTAAACCTGACTCTCCTTCACAACCATTTAGGGGGATGACTCCATATAAAGTCTTTTCTGTCCAAAACATTTCTTTCTGCATTGAGAATATATACAATTCATAAAAATAATACTTTAATGGTCTAATACTGGATTATTGTATAAGCAGAAAATTCAAACATCTCTCCCACTTAGAGGTGATTCATGTTCTAACACTTTATGGTTGTAGGTTGTAATTTCATAGTCTCTTAAAATAAGACTTATGCAAATAAGATATGTTAATGGAAGCTTATCCAAGATTTAGTTTGGATAACCCAGGGCCAAGTCCTTATATAGACCTCAAGAGCTCTAAAAAAAAAAAAAAAAAAAGCAGATGCAGAATCTGGAGTCTTGTGAAATATTCCAGACAGTCCTCCTGACTTTTAGTAGGCAAAATTTCACATCAGCCTTTTAATCAAATAAAGCACTCATTTCCTCTGACATTAGATACAGTCTGGATTTTGTTTTTCATGCTGATATTTTATATAGTTATGAAGCCTGTTTTTGAAGAATTAATTTTCCTCACATTTAAACATATTTCCCTGTTAGATGTAGAACGTAACCAGCCACCCATTTCTTGTGCCATGAAACTCCTTCTGAATGTCTGGTTTATTGTATTAAGTGACTAATGCATTTAAAGCTCTTTCCCAAAGTTACCAGGTTTGGACTCTAAGGATTGTACACTAGCTCTAGATGGTCTTGACAAATGTAAACAGTGTGAAGAAACAAAATTCAACTGAGTTAAAGATCTAATTGGCTTTATTCAATGATTCATGAGTCGGGCAGCATCCCATCTAGTAAGTGGAGAGATGCTCTGAGGAGATGTACAAAATGGAAAGATGTCATAGGAAGGAGGGTGGGGCAGGAAGTTATTAGTAAAAGGAAAAAAAAGAATGTTTCAGTCCAGGATCTCTTCTTTTTGGGAGGAAGGGAAGGGTAGGGTTTTATCATGCATCACTAGTGCTCATCAGGACATTTCATATTGAATGTTAAAAAGTCACATTCCTGGGGGCACCTGGGTGGCTCAGTCAGTTAAGTGTCTGCCTTCGGCTCAGGTCATGATCCCAGAGTCCTGGGATCAAGCCCCACATTGGGCTCCCTGCTTGATGGGAAGCCCTCTCCCTCTGCCTGCTGCTTCCCTTGTTTGTGCTCACTCTCTCTCTCTCTCTATTAAATAAATAAAAATCTTTATTTAAAAAAAAAGGTCACATTCCTGGGAAAGGTTGAAACTGTAATTAAGTCTTGGTTTGTTGTCTTTGGGAGCAAATGACTCAATTTTAGGCTTCTTTTTTAACAACTGTAAGCAAATCCCCAATGAGACACTAAAAGAAGGTAGGCTCATTCTTGTTTCTAAAGGTATTTATACGGGGGGGGAAGGGGATGGGGAGAAACTACTGGAAGACAGTTTCCTTCATGTAGTCTAATGAAAGCGTCATCCAGAGAAACTCTTATATTTGGTGAAGCAAATTAAGAATATCTGCATATCTGGAAAGATCTGGGAGAGGCAGTATGTACAGTGGGTAGAGAATGGGCTTTGCATCTATGTAGATTGAGGAATCTCTGAGTCCTTATTCTCCCAGGCACTAGCTGTGTGACATGGCAAAGTTACTTAAGGGCCTCGCATCTTCGTTTCTTTACTGGTGAAAATAAAGACGCTGCTCACTGCATAGTTTTGAGGATTAAATGGCAGAATGCATAGCAAGCATTTGATAAATTTATCATCTTAGAGGTGAGTTTATCAAAATTTTTTTTCTATTAGCAAAGTAATACATTTTTGTAGCAAAAATTCAAATACAGAAATATACAAAAATATATTTAAAAAATGCAATAGCTGCCTCACTTCCTCACTTCACCTACAGAGTCTAGTGGTAACCACTATTAACAATTTGATTTGTATTTGACCTTCTAAAAGTTTCACTTCTTATTCTTAGGGTTGGAGATGCCTAATCAGCACACATTTTTTATTCTGCTTACTTCTTCTTTCACTTTTTGGTATTTGGGGTTTGCTCTTCAAACCCGAACTTTAAAAATTAACACACTTATATCTACATTGTCCTTTGCTTGGCTGAAAAGACCATCTCCCTGGCATCCCAAAATGCAATACTGGAGAGCACTATTCTGTATGGAGTAGCACTCCATCAGATGTCCTGCTAAGGACTAAGTCCCCCAGGCATCTAGGTATCACTTGTGGTTAGTAGTGCTTGATGAGTATGACTGTGGGTGTGAATGTTGTTATCAGCTGAGAATGTTTTAACTGCACGTAACAGGTAATCTAACAATAGCTGAAACACATAGGATTTTATTTTACTTAAGTGACCAGAAGTCTGCAGATATAGAAACTCCATGATAGTGTCAATGCTCTAGTTCTTTCTGCTTTGCCATCCATAATGTAATGGCTTGTTTGCTCTTGACTGCGAGATGCTTGCTGGAGATCAAGCATCTAGCATTGTATTCGAGGCAGGAAAAAAGGAGGGAGAGTGGTGCCAGACAGGTCTTTCTCTACGTTATATGGAAAACAAAGGCTTAATAAGAAGTTCCCTAGGAGACTTCACTTGTTTGTCATGAGTGGGCCACACAACAATTCCTACCTGCAGAAGAGCTGGGAAGCAAGTCTTATATTTGGTTTTTCAATCTGTACAGTGGGAAACAGCAATGAAAAATGGTATAACCAATCCATAGCCTCTGGGACATGAGAGACAGTGGGAGATAAGGAGGTGGGCTATGACTATTCTGCTTTGTTCTTGTTGGTGCTGTTATGAAGACATGCCCATCATAGCAGTAAAGATGACCCATAAACTCACCATTCAGAAACTCCGTGCCAAGAGAATACTGGGTACCCCCAATTGTTATAGCTTTTAATGACCATCTCCTTTGGTTCATACATTGAACCTACTTGCCAGGGTCCAAATATGCCCTCGGCTGGGTTGATGAAGTTCTGTCATCTGCCATCTGTTGACCCAGGATCCTTGTTGTTCTTCTCTATCAGCTCAGTTCCAAATTCAGCTACCAATTCTAGTACTTTTCTACCCTCAAGGTTTATTTTGGGTACCCTTCCTTCCCTGTCCCTGAGTATTGTTCATGGACAGTCTGGCCCACTGGGAAGGTCTTTCTAAGTCCAGGGATCCTTATGCAAATAAGTTCACTCCTTCTTGGAATTTTGCATTCCAAAGGGGAATGGTCTCCACACGTCCTTTTTTTATAGGCTGAGGAACTTGGCTTATGTTTGCTTTATATATAAGAATGATTTGAATGACTAAAGAACAAGGAATATCATCCAAGGTGATTCTCTATATTGCCTACTTGTTTACCAGCTAGATGGAGCTCACCTTCACTTACCTAAAAAAAAAAAAAAAAAAAATCTAGCCATACCAAACAATTAGAAAATGTGCACTAATTGCAATACCTGCAAGTGGCAAAATTGATTTTCTGAAGTTTCATGTAACACATCTTCAGATCACATCACTTATTCATTACAGAACCTTCCTCCAACTGACAAACATCTGTGGTACCCACTAGGTACCAGACCCTGAGGTAAGTGCTATGGATACAGAGTCAAATTAGGCACAGTCCACTACTTGGACCTTAGCAGTTAGGGTGTGGGAGAGATGTGGAAATCATTTTTACCTGTTATTTTGGGTGCTAGGGCAGAGGGGTGCCGAGGATGGTAGGGAATCCCAGAGTAGGGGCAGCTAAATCAGGCTAGGGGCCAGAAAACTTTCTAGGAGAGAGGATCCTTGAGCTGAATTTTGAAGTATGAGTAGAATTTGCTAAAGGATTTTTCAGGGAGAGGATGGGTGATGACAGTGTGCTCATGGAATTGTTTCTGCACACACCAGATCATTTCTGCACCTGCCACTTCTTCATATAACCAATACATGCAGAAACAACAAGAGGAGTTCCGTACAAAATGAAGGGTATTTGGAGAAATGAAGTCTAGGGGACCAGAGAGGAACAGGAGCCAGATATTGTAAAATACTGAATTAATGAGCTTGAAGTCTGGATTGTAGGTTATGAATTTAGCTTACAAGCTTATTAGATGGTTCCCCGCCAAGAGTGAAAAAATGAACCTCAAATGTTTCTATTTTCTTGAAAGAGGAAAATTAAACACCTATGATAGATTGAGTGTAAAGCCCATGGTCTTCCCAAAATGATAATTACAATTATTTTAGAGTAATAGTCCCTTTATACCAGCCTGTCTGCTTGCATCTGCTTGCATCAGCTTAAGTAGATTAAACCCTCTGGGGACTTAAAAGTTGTAGATGAATGTTTTATTGTGGAAATTATAATGAATTAGAAACTCTCCAAAGCTGAAGTCATTTCCTGCAGTGTTTTTTCCAAGCTATTAGAGTACCATTTATTTCCTTGCAATGTAAAATGCACAAAATGGGGACTGAGTTAGTAAACCTCCCTTAGCATCTCAATTATTATAGTTCCAGGAAACAAGTTAGGTATGGGAAGAATAGAGACCAATATTTGCACATCAATTGTCTTTCTTTAGTTTGGCTTCAAAGTGTTCCAATGTTTCTCTGGTTTCCTACAATACCAGGACTTTGTTTTTGTCTTTTTAAAAAAAGATTTATTCATTTGAGGGAGAGGGTGCTAGAGAGAGAGAGAGCACACTCGCCAGGGGAAAGGCAGAGGGAGAGAGAGAATCTCAAGCAGACTCTGTGCTTAGTGCGGAGCCTGACTTGGGGCTTGATTCCAGGACCCTGAAATCATGACCTGAGCTAAAACCAAGAGTTGAGACTCAACCCACTGAGCCCCCCAGACACCCCAACACTGGGACTTTGAGAAGCAAATTCCCACAATGAAGTCAATGTAATTCAGGAAGTCAGAAAGGAGGGAATTTATTTACAGATGCTTTTTATTTTAAAGTACAGTAAAAACATTTTGTCTATTGGTCTAAAATGCCTTTATGTGTTTTTAAAATTGTGTTCTGGTATACCCTCAGATTTTATACTACAAGCATTTCAGGTCATTAGTATTAATAATGTTTGTTTCTCATCCTCTGTGTATGTGGCTGCAGGAATGATTGACAATGAACTTATTCTACTCCAAATTCCACAAGAATATTGACTCATAATACCTTGAATTATATTCAGGTTTCCAATTTATAATGCTCTTCCCATACATTGTCTTGTTTAACCTTCATGATATCACTATAAATGAGACCTGGCATTTTGCAGGCTAAGGAAGTAATTCAGAGATTTTGGCCACTAGATCCCAAAAATTAAGTCTTCATTTGCATCATCTAGGACAGCATTTCATAAAATAGATTCCTGTGCTTCACTCTCTCCACTAAGTCTCCAAGATGCCACTTTAAAAGTCAAAAGGCTGCCCAGATGGTGTGGATAGTAAACCCAACCGGCAACCCTGATTAAGGGGATTTTCCTAGACCTCTTAAGGAATAAAACCAGAACTCAAACTAGAGATGCTGACTGTAAGTCAAAGGTATTTCCAATAGATCACTGATGATGGGGAAAGAGGATAGGTCATGTTGTTAGTATGGATGTGAGTGTAAACTGTTTCTATCCATGAAAAACAAGAAATGTGGTTAAAGGAGACAAAGGAAATGGTAGGATTGCTCTTTGTATCTTTTCAGAAGCCAAGGTGGAAAAAAATCCATAAGTTGGAAAGTTGAAGACAAATAACTGCTTTTCTGAAATAATTTGCCTTTCTTTAAAAAAAAAAAAAGTAAATGCAAAACCTGCAAACTATATGATTGTTTTCTCCTGGGCCCACAGAAATCCTCTCAAATGCAATTTTTATAAACATATAAGATATTGTGTCTAACACTGAGAACATAACTAAGAGAAAAGAGAGTTGCCATCAAACTGAAGTAAATTCCCAGGTATATAGGGAAAAGATACTGCATATTTTAGAAAAGGAGTTATACTCAAGCCCTAGGAAGGAAGATCTGAGTGATAGGTATTTTCATTTAGTATTACAAATAATGAAACGAAGGCTCCAAGAAGGATGCTGCCTAAGATGTTTGGTGAATACGTGGGAGAAAGGAATGTGAAACTGTGAATTCAAGTTTTCTATCAAGCTAGGACCGTAATACATGGCAGCATAAAGAAGAACCCACAAAAGAAAGAAAGTAAGCTCTAGGAGACTGAAGGAAGGCCTAGGTAATGCATTCTGTGAGGTTGATGGAATGTAACATTGCTTTACCATGTTTATCACCGAAGAACACCACTGAGCTATGATCATGAAATTTCTTCTTGGACATTTCACATTGGAACCTTCCAAATTCTTATTCAGAAGTCAATAAAAAAAATCCTTAGGCAGCATTAAAAAAAAAAACAACAACAGAGTTGATGGAGGATACATCTTAGATAATTTATGATGCTACATATCCCCTGTTGAGAATTTTTGTTTTAGATAATGCCATCTTAAGTAGTATACTGCAAGCACCTTTGGCTCAGGTCATGATCCTGGGGTCCTGGGATTGAGCCCTGCGACAGGCTCCCTGCTCAGCGGGGAGTCTGATTCTCCCTCTGCCCCTCCCCCTGCTCATGCTTGCATGCTCTCTCTCTCCTCTCTCTCTCTCTGAAATAAATAAAATCTTAAAAAAAAGATTAAAAAAAAAGTAAATGCAAACCTGATAAACTATAGTTTATTCTTTACTAAGCCTCTAGAAATAATCTCAAATGCAATTTTTATAAACATATAAGATGTGTCTAACACTGAGAACATAACATGTATAAAATACATTTGTTCATAATGAAACCCATAAAACAATACTTACCATGCAGTAATTTCTTTGTTTTCCTTGTTTTACTCTTCCTTCTCATAGACTCTTGACAATGCCTGTCTGTAATTAAATTCAGTATTGGTGGGAAAGAATTTCAGAGTTATTTCTAGTAATTCCCTTGTTCCCTTAATGGACTGGTATCAGATTTTTTTTTTCAATGTGTAGCTGACTTTATTTTGTTAACACTTGCTCTAATCTTAACTTCACAAAGGGAGGCTTTCCATCCCCACTAACACAACAGGGAATCTGAGAGTTCAGATCTGTCCACTGCTATTGTTCCCCTTGGGAATGGCCTTTAGCTTGTTGTCTACCAGAGAAAATAATTTTTATGGCTCTCAAGTGTCTTTAGAACAGAACCTTCTTTTCCTTTGAGAATATATTTCAACTCACATTTTTTATTTTCTAAATGAATAATCCTATGGGTAAATGCCCGTTTGTATATCTGTATGACAGGCAGTTGAACAGACAAAACTTCTAGTTAAAGAAACCATTTTGGGCACCTGGGTGGCTCAGTCATTAAGCGTCTACCTTCAGCTCAGGTCACGATCCCAGGGTCCTGGGATTGAGTCCCACATCGGGCTCCCTGCTCCGCAGGAAGCCTGCTTCTCCCTCTCCCACTCCCCCTGCTTGTGTTCCCTCTCTCTCGCTGTCTCTCTATCTCTAATAAATAAATAAAATCTTTAAAAAAAAAAAAAGAAACCATTTTGTCCCTTACTTTTGTTTAGACAATTAAAAATTGCTTTCTTTTTTCTATTTTTATTAACATAATGTATTATTTGTTTCAGGGGTACAGGTCTATGATTCAACAGTCTTACACAATTTACAATGCTCACCATAGCACATACCCTCCCCAGTGTCCATCACCCAGCCGCCCCATCCCTCGCACCCCCCACCACTCCAGCAACCCTCAGTTTGTTTCCTGAGATTAAGTCTTTTATGGTTTGTCTCCCTCTGTGATTTCATCTTGTTTCAGTTTTCCTTCCCTTCCCCTATGATCCTCTGCCTTGTTTCTCAAATTCCTCATATCAGTGAGATCATATGATAACTGTGTTTCTCTGATTGACTTATGTAAGAATTGCTTTCTAAATAAAAACTCCCCCACAAATCCTTGTGTTATATTTTTGGATTTTCAAATCTTGCTATCTTTTAGAGAAAAGCATAGTCTCAATAAACAATAAAAAAATATATATTAACATAAATTCTATGTATGTTGATGTAATTTCAGACCTTGACTCTATAAGCCTATTTATGTCTATCTGTGTGTGTGTGTGTATAATTGGTACAAATTGACTTAAACTATTTTAAGAGAAAAAAATACCCTTGTATTTTACTTTTATTGTATGAAATTTAACACATGAACATGGTTTATTCTGTTTTTGTGGTTTAACTTTTGTTTTGTCATTACTGCTCTCTAATTGTTACCAAAAAGAATTTTTACAATTATTTATAACATTGGGAACCTAGTTTCATCTTTGGTTTAATGTTCTCAAATTCTTTGATTCTGAATACAAAGAGAAATTCCCGAACATTTAAGAGTGTTGAAGGAAGAGTAATTAAAACAGTAATCTGAACCCAGAACCATAATCTACCTACATATGTGTATGGCATACTACAGAATGACTGCTGAATTCCTGGTAGTGGTGGTTGTGGTAGAGGGCATATACTTGCTTAAACAGACCTCCTTTCCATAAATATTGTCTATCTAAAGAGGGCTTCTTTATTTGGGGTCCATGATATATGTAGGCAGAATGGAGTGTACATATGCATATATGCATTTTTCTGGTGGTTAGAGTTATAGACTTTCAAAGGGTTTCATAACCCAAAAAAGGCAAAAACAAACAAACAAACAAAAAAAAAACTATTAGACTAAAAACTTACCAGATGACTGTATCCAATGACCTAAATATTTCAGACTTTCTGAATATCACTTATGTATTAGGGTTCTCCAGAGAAATAGAACCAATAAAAATGGACTCACATGGTTATGGAGGCCAAGAAATCCCTTGATCTGCAGTCTGGAGAACCAGGACAGCTGTTCAAGTCTGAAGGTCTGAGAACAGGGGCCTAAAATGTGAGTCCCAGTCGGAGTCCAAAAGTCAGAGAACCAGGAGCACCAATGCCTGAAGTCAGGAGAAGATGGATGTCTCAGTTCAAGCACCTTTTTGTTCTATTCAGGCCCTCCACAGATTGGATCATGCCCACCCACATTGGGGAGGGTCATCTGCTTTACTCAGTTCAGCAATTCAGATGCTAATCTCTTCTGGAAAAACCGTCACAGACATTTCCAGAAATAGTTTTTTACCAGCTATCTGGGCATCCCTTAGCCCAGTCAAGTTGACACATAAAATTAACCATCACAACTTAATAGCCTGAAACATAAACTTATCATGACTTTTCCACCTCTTAAGACCCAGATGCCAGTCAATAAACTGCAGAAATTTTATCACATGAATGGTACAGGCATATGATCAAAGCAGAGAAAGTAGATCATAGTTTCATTTTATGAAAATGATGTATCCTAAAGACCTTGCAAAACTCAAAATTTGCATATTTCACATTGAATTGCTCTCACAGGACCGACAAAGATATTTACAAGCAGAAGTGGTCAAGTCATATGCCACTAACATAAAACAGTTGGTAATTCATTCATCCTTCCTCCAACTTAAAATCAGAATTCTTCAAGGTTAAAAAAATTGATTTACATTATTCCTAATTTTGTGCTGAAAACAGAACTTTATTGATAATTGAAATTCAGCTTTTTCAAGTTAACACAAGGTAAATTTGCATACATTTCCATTAGGTATGGTACACTCTATACAGTAAACTGAAATTTCACCCCTTCTAATTATTAGGATGCTCAAATTTTTAACTCAATTTATCTCTTGCAAGATATCATTCACAAATAATTTTACACAATTGATAGAACAACTAACACCACTGTTGGTACAATCATTGTAATTAATGGCTCAACTAATCTGTAAAGGGAATAAATTTCTCTCCATTCTTCAGTGGTTATCCATGTTGTGTTGCTTTCATATCCTGTAGCAGGCTGACAACTAAGGAAACCCAAAAGGAAGGAGAAATTGAACCAAATGAAATACCGGTTAAGAGGAGGGTTGGTTTTCATAATGTATGCATGTATGTATGTATGTGTTTCATTTTCATTTTGATTCAGTGCTCTGTGGAAAATTTAATTGACATTTGAAGATGGTTTGAGGTACAGCAACTTCTGATTTTTGACTCATCATTTCCAATCCCTAACTTGAAAGGAGGACAGTATAAATTCCCCCTTGTTTGTCTACTACACATCAGTCACAATTTGTGTTAAGTAAAATCCTTCAGGGGTTAAACAAAAAAAAATTAGATGGAATAAGTCTTTTCTTTTTTCATTTTAGAAATTTGAATTTTAGGGATACTATGACTTACTGTGAACCAAAATTTTGGCTTTTAGGTTGTTTTGGCCTTGATTTGCAAAGCTTCTTTATATAACAAATAATTAACCAAAGTGGCATGTTTGGCTTTCACGTTACAAGTAACATCAACTCTTCTGATTGTCAGAGGTCTCACTATAAATACACATGGAAAAAGAGTAAGGAAATAGATGTCTAGGTGCCACATGGGAACCAAGTATCAGCAACAGAAGTGGAAGTCATGTAAAAAGCACCACAGACTATATGGGCTACATGGCAATCACGAGGTAATTTGAGAACTAGAAGATTTCTATTTCTCAAGATCCAATTCTAGCTTTAGGGAGCCATCAGTCACCCCCTCAATAGCAGAAGTTTATGGAGCCCTTGATAGCGCTTTGCCATTATCACTCCTCAGCTATTCGTATTGTCTCCTCCAAAAAGCCATTCTTAGTCACCTTCCAAGTATCCTTTCAATGTGTTCCCATAGTCTTCTATGCGTCTTGCTGTTGCAACATTTATCATATTGTATTATAATTCTCCTTTTCTTGTCAGGCCCCTCTACCAGATTATGAAGTCATATTCTGTGCCTTGGTCATCTCTGTGCTCTGATCCCCTGGCTTCTCTGTGTGTTTTTTAGTCTTTGCTCCCCTCACCAGCTACTTTTGATTGAATTTCTTTTTAGGACTCAAACCTTTCTCAAAGGGAGAATTAGGTTTGCTCATTTAGTCACCATCTTCCCTGTGGGGGTACTTTTTTTTTTCATGCCAGATTACCTCATAGGCTGTTGGCATACAAAATGGCTGCCACAAACCAAGGGCTGTGGCCAAACTGAGGAGGGTGGTACCAGCATAGTAACTCACACAGTCCAGCCTGGCAGTGGGTTTAGAGGGAAGGCCCGTTTTGAGACTTGTGCTGTGCAAGAGTTTACAGTCCAAAAACTTGTTAAGTGATTAAATGCATGAATGGCCTGTATTGATTATCATTCAACCACTCATTTCTGGACTACTTTCTTTTAGATTGAAGAGCTAATATTCCTTTGGGGAAGAAGCATGAGCTCAGCTTTCAACAGGCAAGAATTTCATTTCCTTCACTAACATCCCTGGTAACAAAAACCAGTTGTTAGGAAATAGGTCAGAGTTATGCATGAAGCTCCAATCTGCTGCTGTGTCAGCCTCAAATGCTAATAGATCTTAAGTAAGGTTTTAGTTTTTGGCAATTTTGGTGACTAATTTTTTCTGTATAATTTGTTTTTGAAATAAGACAAATTCATCAAAATTAGGCCAGGTTTCCCCTGCCTTTCTTTCTTTCTTTATGTTGTTAGTCACCATACAATACATCATTAGTTTTGGATGTGGTGATCCACGATTCATTGTTTTCATATAACACCCACTGCTCCATGCAGTATGTGCCCTCCTTAATACCCATCACCAGGCTAACCCATCCCCCCAATCCCTTCCCCTCTAAAACCCTCAGTTAATTTCTCAGAGTTCATAGTCTCTCATGGTTCATCTCTCCCTCCGATTTCCCTCCCTTCATTTTTCCCTTCCTTCTCCTAATGTCCTCCATGCTATTCCTTATGTTCTACAAATAAGTGAAACCATATGATAATTGACTTTCTCTGCTTGACTTATTTCACTTAGCATAATCTCTTCCAGTCCCATCCATGTTGATGTAAAAGTTGGGTATTCATCCTTTCTGATGGCTGAGTAATATTCCATTGTATATATGGACCACATCTTCTTTATCCATTCATCTGTTGAAGGGCATCTTGGCTCTTTCCACAGTTTGGCTATTGTGGACACTGCTGCTATAAACATTGGGGTACATATGGCCCTTCTTTTCACTACATCTATGTCTTTGGGGTAAATACCCAGGAGTGCAATTGCTGGGTCATAGGGTAGCTCTATTTTTAAATTTTTGAGGAACCTCCACACTGTTTTCCAAAGTGGCTGTACCAACTTACATTCCCACCAACAGTGTAAGAGGGTTCCCCTTTCTCCACAACCTCTCCAACATTTGTTGTTTCTTGCCCTGTCAACTTTTGCCGTTCTAACTTGTGTAAGGTGGTATCTCAATGTGGTTTTGATTTGAATTTCCCTGATGGCTAATGATGATGAACATTTTTTCATGTGTCTGTTAGCTATTTGTCTTCTTCAGAGAAGTGTCTGCTCATGTCTTCTGCCCATTTTTTGACTTATTTGTTTTTTGGGTGTGGAGTTTGAGAAGTTCTTCATAGATCTTGGATACCAGCCCTTTATCTATAGTGTCATTTGCAAATATCTTCTCCCATTCTGTGGCTTGCCTCTTTGTTTTGTTGACTGTTTCCTTTGCTGTGCAGAAGGTTTTTATCTTGATGAAGTCCCAAAAGTTCATTTTTGCTTTTGTTTCACTAGCTTTTGGAGATGTATCTTGAAAGAAGTTGCTGTGGCCCATGTCAAAGAGGTTACTGCCTATGTTCTCCTCTAGGATTTTCATGGATTCCTGTCTCACATTGAGGTCTTTCATCCATTTGGAGTTTATCTTTGTGTATGGGGTTAGAGAATGGTCCAGTTTCATTCTTCTGCATGTGACTATCCAGTTTTCCCAGCACCATTCATTGAAGAGACTGTCTTTTTTCCATTGGATATTTTTTCCTGCTTTGTCGAAGTTTATTTGACCATGGAGTTGAGGGTCCATATCTGGGCTCTCTATTCTGTTCCATTGGTCTATATGTCTGTTTTTGTGTCAGTACCATGCTGTCTTGGTGATTGCTGCTTTGTAATATAGCTTGAAATCCAGCAACGTGATGCCCCCAGCTTTGTTTTTCTTTTTCAACATCTCCTTGGTGATTCGGGGTCTTTTCTGATTCCATACAAATTTTAGGATTGTTTGTTCCAGCACTTTGAAAAATGTCGTTGGAATTTTGATCAGGATGGCACTGAAGGTATAGATTGCTCTGGGTAGCATAGACATTTTAACAATGTTTATTCTTCCGATCCATGAGCATGGAATGTTTTTCCATCATTTTGTGTCTTCTTCAATTTCTTTCATGAGTGTTGTGTAGTTCCTAGAGTATAGATCCTTTACCTCTTTGGTTAGGTTTATTCCAAGATATCTTATGGTTTTTGGTGCTATTGTAAATGGAATCGTTTCTCTAATTTCTCTTTCTACACTTGTGTTGTTAGTGTACAAGAAAGCAACTGATTTCAGTGCATTAATTTTGTATCCTGCCACATTACTGAATTGCTGTTATGAGTTCTAGTAATGTGGGGGTGGAGTCGTTTGGATTTTCCACATAAAGTATCATGTCATCTGCGAAAAGAGAGAGTTTGATGACTTCTTTGCCAATTTGAATACTTTTATTTCTTTTTGTTGTCTGATTGCTGTTGCTAGGACTTCTAGTATTATGTTGAACAATAGTGGCAAGAGTGGGCATCCTTGTTGTGTTCCTGATCTTAAGGGAAAGGCTCTCAGCTTTTCCCCATTGAGGATGATATTCACTGTGGGTTTTTCATAGATGGATTTTATGAACTTGAGGAATGTTCCCTCTACCCCTATACTCTGAAGAGTTTTAATCAGGAAAGGATGCTGGGTTTTGTCAAATGTTTTTTCTGAATCAATTGAGAGAACCATATGGTTCTTCTCTCTCGTCTTATTAATGTGTTCTATCACATTGATTGATTTGCAAATGTTGAACCACCCTTGCATCCCTGGGGTAAATCCCACTTGGTCGTGGTGGATGACCCTTTTAATGTATTGTTGGATCCTATTAGCTAGGATTTTGTTGAGGATTTTGGAATCCATATTCATCAGGGATATCAGTCTGAAATTCTCCTTTTTGATGGGGTCTTTGGCTGGTTTGGGGATTAAGGTAATGCTGGCCTCATAGAATGAGTCTGGAAGCTTTCCTTCTGTTTCTATTTTTTGAAACAGCTTCAGAAGTATAGGTATTATTTCTTCTTTGAAAGTTTGGTAAATTGATTCCCCAGGGAATCCATCAGGTCCTGGACTCTTGTTTTTGGGGAGGTTTTTGATCACTGCTTCAATCTCGTTACTGGTTATTGGCCTATTCACATTGTCAATTTCTTCCTGTTTCAGTCTTGGGGGTTTATAGGTTCCCAGGAAGGCATCCTTTTCATCCAGGTTGCTCAGTTTATTGGCATATAGTTGTTGATAATAGTTTCTAGTAATTGTTTCTATTTCCTTGGTGTTAGTCATGATCTCTCCCCTTTCATTCATAATTTTATTAATATGGGTCCTTTCTCTTTTCTTTTGATAAGTCTGGTCAGTGGTTTATTGATCTTATTAATTCTTTCAAAGAACCAGCTTCTAGTTTCATTGATCTGATCTACTGTATTTCTGGTTTCTAATTCATTGATCTCTGCTCTAATCTTAATTATTTCTCTTCTAATATGTGGCTTAGGCATTGTTTGTTGCTTTTTCTCTAATTCTTTAAGGTGTAAAGTTAGTTGGTAATTTGGGATTTTTCTATTTTTTTGAGTGAGGCTTGGATGGCTATGTATTTCCCCCTTAGGACCGCCTTTGCAGTATCCCATAGGTTTTGGACCGATGTGTTTTTGTTCTCATTGGTTTCCATGAATTGTTTAAGTTCTTCTTTGATTTCTGGTTGAACCAAACATTCTTGAGCAGAGTGGTCTTTAGCTTCCAAGTGTTTGAATTTCTGCCAAATTTTTTCTTGTGATTGAGTTCCAGTTTTAAAGCATTATGGTCTAAGAATATGCAGGGAATAATCTCAATTTTTGGTATCGGTTGAGACCTAATTTGTGACCCAATATATGGTCTATTCTGGAGAAAGTTCCATGTGCACTCAACAAGAATGAGTATTCTGTTGTTTTAGGGTGGAATGTTCTGTATATATCTATGAGGTCCATCTGGTCCAGTGTGTCATTCAAAGCTCTTGTTTCTTTGTTGATTTTCTGCTTAGATGATCTGTCTATTGCTGAGAGTGGAGTGTTGAGGTCTCCTACAATTAACGTATTGTTATCAATATGACTCTTTATTTTGGTTAACAGTTGGCTTATGTAGATGGCTGCTCCCATGTTGGGGGCATAGGTATTTACAATTGTTAGATCTTCTTGTTGGATAGACCCTTTAAGAATGATATAGTGTTCTTCTGTGTCTCTAACTACAGTCTTTAGTTTAAAATCTAATTTGTCTGATATAAGAATTGCTACCCCAGCTTTCTTTTGAGGTCCGTTGGCATGGAAGATGGATGTCCATCCCTTCACTTTCAGTCTGGATGTATCTTTAGGTTCAAAATGAGTCTCTTGTAGACAGCATATGGGTGGGTCCTGTCTTTTTATCCAAACTGCAACCCTGTGCCGTTTTATGGGAGCATTAGACCATTCACGTTGAGAGTGATTATTGAAAGATATGAATTCATTGTCATCATATTGCTTGTGAAGACCTTGTTTTTACAGATTGTCCCTGTAAATTTCTGTTGTATATCACTCTTGGGGCCTTTCTCCTTTTATAGAACCCCCCCCCTTAATATTTCGTGCAGGGCCGACTTAATAGTCACATATTCTTTCAGTTTCTGCTGGTCTTGGAAGCTCTGCACCTCTCCATCCATTCTAAATGACAGCCTTGCCAGATAAAGTATTCTTGGCTGCATGTTCTTCTCATTTAGTACCCTGAATATGACTTGCCAGGCCTTTCTGGCTTGCCAGCTGTCTGTGGATAGGTCTGATGTTATTCTGATGTTCCTCCCTCTGTACGTAAGGAATCTCTTCCCCCTAACTGCCCTTAAGATGGTTTCCTTGGTTCTAAGATTTGCGAGTTCTATTATTACATGCCGGGGCGTTGGCCTGTTTTCCTTGATCTTGGGAGGGGTCCTCTCTGCCTATAGGACACGAATGTTTGTTTCATTCTCCAGATTAGGGAAGTTCTCAGCTACAATTTGCTCAAATATATCTTCTAGTCCTCTCTCTCTCTCTCCACCCGCTCCGGGATTCCAATAATTCTGACATTGGAATGTTTCATGATGTCACTTATTTCTCTGATTCTATTTTCATGGATTTTGAGTTTTCTCTGGCCTCCTCTTTTCCCTTTTTATCTATTAAATGGTCTTCCAGGTCACTAATTAGTTCTTCTGCCTCGCTTACCCTAGCTGTTAGATTATCTAGATTAGATTGGATCTCATTGATAGCATTTTTAAGTTCTGCCAATTCAGCTTTCATTTCTGCCCTTAGAGACTCTATGTTGCCATTAATCAATCTCTCCATTCTACTACTATCTTCACAATTGCTACCCTGAATTCCATCTCCGACATCTTGGTTATATCTGAATCCATTTGTAAATCTGTGGCAGAGGTTACAGTCTCTGAGTCTTTCCTATTTTGGGGGTTCCCCCTAATCATTCTGGTTGAGGGAATGTATAGAGTCCAAATTATTGACCACAACCCAAGCAAGATGCACCTGTTTTCTAGGGACCTTAGGGTTGCTGTTCTCTTGTTCTCCCAGCCTGTCTTCTGGGGAAGGGGTCTGCCGCACTGTTATTCAGGCAACCCTGTTTGGGCAGAGTTGCCCTGCCCCCTGTGGCGGGGGATGGGCTCAGTGAAAACCGGTTTTTTGGGGCTTTTGTTCTCTGGTGGCTTTCCCTGGTGGCTTTCCGCATCTCTTCCAAGAGAGCAGGAGAGATCATTTCCAACCCTCTGCCTCAGAGCAAAGAAATCGCATCTGTTCTTCAGTGAGCTCTCCAGGCCACACCCTGTTTCTGTCTGTGCTGCTATAAACTGCAGTGTCCTGGGTTGTTTTCCCCTCCACAGCGCTCCCAGTCCTCGCCTCCAGGTCGGAGCATGTCTCTGCCCTTTGTGCTTCTAGAACCGCCAGCTGCCCCCAGTTTGTGCACGGGGCTCCACCGCTCCGGGTTTCCATCTGGGGGCTGCCCTAAAGTCCTTTCCCCACCGCTACTGGTCTGTGAGTCTGTGCCCCATCCCTAGCACGGGAGGCTATTGCTCACCGGTGGTGTAGGATCCCCACGACCAGTCTCCCTCCCCCAGGCATTTATCCTCCAATATCTGTCTGTGGAATCATGTCTCCCCACTTTGTACCTCGAAACCAATTACCTGGGATATTCTGTTTGTAGAGATCCAGATCTGTCTTACATCTCAGGCTGATTTTGTGGGTGTTCAGTGTGATCTGGTAGATATCCAACTCAATTATGGGGACTGGTTGGAATAGCGTCCCCTACTCCTCCACCATCTTCCCCCCCGCCCCCCGCCTTTCTGCATATGGTCCTTGCTAGACCTCTAGTTACATCATTCATTTCAAAGAAGCAGTTTTTAAACTCATCCACACTTTAAGATATTTGGTTTTTGTCTCTCATCACCTGGCTCTTCAGAACCTTTCTTATTACTATAGTAGCTAGAAAAATCAGCACAATCTATTTTAGCTATTTGTCAAATTGGCTAGGCTATGACTTTGGCCCAGTTGTTTGGTCAAACACCAACCTACCTATTACTGTGAAGGTCTTTTTAAAGTGTATTAGTAGACACTGAGTAAAGTATATTATCCTCCATAATATGGGTGGGCCTCATATAATCAGTTGAAGGTCTTAAGAGAAAAGACTTGAGTCCCTGAAGGAAGAAGGAAGTTCTGCCTCCAGACTGCCTTTGGACTCAAGCCTACAATGTCAACTCCTGCTGGAATTTCCAGGCTGCTGGCCTGCCCTGCAAACTGTAGACTTGTCAGTGCCCCATAATTACACAAGTCAATTTCTTAAATCTACCCTCTTTTCTATTCTCTCTCTGTGTATATTACACACACACACAAGCTAGTGAATTAGGATACACAACACAGTCACACACACACACACATCCTATTGGTTCTGTTTCTCTCGAGAATTCTGACTAATACAGCTACCATCAGCCTTATTAATGAAGTGGGATTTTTCATGTCTCCCAGGAATAAAATAGGTCAATGATTCTAAAACAATGGGCCCCATGGAGGGGTCTCAGACTGCCAAAGGGGACAAGTAAAGCACTTCCCTTCCTGAGCTTCAACCAGAGTGACTTGACTTTTATTTATATTTTGGAAGATTGTATAAATGATTCTTCAAAAAACATTCCACTGCTAAAAGTAAAGCTTGAAAATGACAGGGTTATGGTTAGGATGGACCACTTTCTCAAAGTTTACATATTTATGGTATCTGAATGAGTTTAACAAAAAGTTTTAGTGTAATTTTTGACTGATGAGTTGGTAATATCTCAAAATGTGCCACACATATTTTTTGTAGCCTATCAAATATTATCTCTATGATAAGGATTTTCAGGACACATACCTTCCCAATAGCTTGATTTCATCCAGCTCTATAGTTAAAAATATGTAAGAAAATGTAACTGACTTTGTTTCCCAAATGCAAGTCCATCTTCTTGAGTGGCCTTTCATTAGAGCAATAATCTCTAAAATCACAAAAGGCAGGGGAAAGTGTATTTGATATCATAAAGAGTCCATGGCACTCTTCTTAACAGTCTTTAAAATTTCCCTTCCTACTATAGTATAAAACCTAGGCCAGTGTTTTTCAAACTGTAGTGTACATTAGAATCAACTGTGGAAACATCAATTGCTGGATCCTACCTCCAAAATTTCTGATTTAGTAGGTCCGGGATAGGACCTGAGCATTTATATGTCCAACAAATTCCCAGGTGATGTTGACACTGCTGATCCATGGGCCCCACTGTGAACCACTAGTTTAGGCTACTTAGCATTGCACAAATGGATCTTCATAGTTCAGCAACGTGGAACTGCTTATAATGCCCTTGGTGGTCACTATGCTGTTTCCTATTGCCATGCCTGTGTTCATGTTCCACCCCTCCTTGTTCCATGTATTTACCTGGCTAATGACTATTTAACTTTAACGAATCAGTGTCCATCATTCCCCAATGACAGAATCTTCTCTATCATTTAAATTGCCTTCCCAGCTCCTCATTTGAACAGGATAGCCCTCCCCTAATGCTACTACACTGCTCCAGACACATTTCTATATTGCACTCATCCCATTATATAAGAATTGTCTATTTATGTATCTATTTCTTCTGTTGACCTGAATTCCTTGCAACTGAAGAGCATCTTATCCTTGTATGCACAGAACATTCACACTGGAGGTGCTGGGTAAATTGGGGGAAGAGAGTAGAGGAAGGAGGGGGTGGAAGGTAGTGAAACTTATGCCCTTGATTGCTGGGCCTATCTATTGATACAGAGAGCATGTGGCTCTGGGTTAGGGGAAAGCTTCAGGAGGCCATCAGGCCATAAAAGGATTTTTTTTTAATTAATTTTTTTAAAAGATTTTATTTATTTATTTGACAGAGAGAGAGACAGTGAGAGAGGGATCACAAGCAGGGGGAGTGGGAGAGGGAGAAGCAGGCTTCCTGCGGAGCAGGGAGCCCAATGTGGGGCTCGATCCCAGGACCCCGGGATCATGACCTGAGCCGAAGGCAGATGCTTAACAACTGAGCCACCCAGGTGCCCCCATAAAAGGACTCTTTTAATTCCATCTGTTCCTGATTCTGTAGTTAATCTACAGAATTCCAGTGAAAATCAAATAAACAATGCACTGGGGTTATATGGCAGGTAATTTTCTATTCCATTTGGCTGTGACCCTTTAACATAGCATACCAGCCTATGAGGAAGGCTATAGGTGATTAATGTGGCAATGTCTGACAGACGTCACCTTTAACTTCACCTCAGGTGAATGAAGTATACATACTCTTATTAAAATTTAGGGCAATTTTAGTAATTTATCACTGGAAGTAATTGGAATATATGGTTATTATTGTCTTTTTTTCATATAGCTCACAAGGACCATTCATTGCACCGTGAAGCTTGTAAAGGAGGTACTTTGTTCACAGACTACTCTAAATAGTCAATGTTTAGGCTTTTCAGTATTCCCATTCCTTCTGCCTATCCTCATGACTTATTATTCTTTTCCATTCATGGCCCCATTTAGGATAAAACATTTTAGCTGGAAAAACATAACCCTCTCATTTTACTGATGTTGAGCCTAAGTGGTTTGTCTAGTCACAGCACTGGTCTAAATGGAGGACTGGGACCAGCCTCTGCTCCTACCACAGCACTGCTGCCCTTCATCTGTTTAAGAAGCCCCATTTCGTATTTTCAAATTCTGTTCCCAAAGCAGGACAATAAGCAAAACAAATGGAGTTATTCAGCCTCTAAAGTAAATAGAGTAAATTTGAAGGTCAAACCCAGGAGCGACATTGCAAAGGTAGTCATCACAGGTAACATTCACTGAGGGTTTGCTCTGTGGCAGGCACTGCACTGAGTGCTTTACACGCGCAGTCTCATCTGATCCTCACAGCTACCCAATGAGTCGGTCAATTATTCCAGGTTTCAGGTTGGAAAAAGAGGCTTGAAACCTCAAATAACATACCCCGAACCTACACTGTAAAACCAAAATTCAATCACAGCCATTCTGTCTCCAGAGCTCATGTTCCTCACTGCTATACAAATGGAGTAAAACCAGACAGAAATTCCAGTCTGGTTGCCAGTAGTGACTGAAGCAAAACAATTGCTACAAAAGGTAAATAGTGAGACAACAAGATACCCATGGGCACCTCCTGACTTGCCTCACATTTGTGAAAATATGTACGTTGTAAGGGTCTGGTGTCTATATGATTTAACTTCTTAATAACTTATAATAAATTACATAAATGTAGGTTTGGAAGGAACCACAAATTTCTCTAATCTAGTTTTACCAGATGAGTAAAACCTCTCTTCTTTAAGATCCTAGATGAAGAGCATGCAGTCTTTGTCAAAGCCCAGCCTGTGACAGAGGGTTTGCTTTTTGGGAGTCTGTTTGGTGGTTTCTGGTTCTTTCTCATCCTGAACCAGAGCCCACGTCACCTGCCCCCTTTCCTTCTTGGTCCTGGCCCTCCCCTCTGAAGTAGGAGGAGCAATTCTGTAGCCTCTGCTCCGTAACAACCTGCAAGGACAAGATAGCCATGTCTCCCCTCAGTCCTTGTCCTCATCAGTTACACAGCCCAGAACAAACCCCTTTCAACCTCCATATTTCCAGATCTCCCACCATTTGGTCACTTTTTCCAGGACATAGGCTAGTTTTTCTACTACATATCTCTTCAGAATATAAACACTAGATATTATCTCATCAGTGCTGAAGGGTGTGAGATACATTACTTCCTGAGTTCTGGGTATTGCACTTCTGTTAATACCTCAAGCTAAGTTAGCTGAAAGCAGCCACACTTTTTCCTAACTAATTTTATACTTGTAATTAACTATATACTCAGATCTATTGAACAGAATTTCCTAACCTGAGGCTAAATGTCAAAGTTAACATTTGTTTGAATTATTTTTTTAAAATTTCTGTAAATATTCTAGCATGTCAGAATCATTTTCAACCTCTGGTTGTTTGTGTTGGTCAATTATATGTAATTTTCCTTCATTTTATTAATGTAAAATATTGTACCCGACAGGCCCAAGAACAGAGGCTGGTGGGTGGTATGACATTAAGTAAACATTTTTCAGAGCCAGTAATCAATATTCTTTCAAGGGATATTCAATCAGCTGTACTTCCACTAAGCACTGCAGTGACATTAGTGTTCATCATTTTATCCATAAAAATACCATGAGAAAGCTTGTCAAATGCTTTCTAAAAATCAAGATACAGTATATTTAAGATTCTCCATTAATTTCCAAACTGAGTTAAAATATGGTTACTGGTAACTCCATTTTAAAAAACAATCAAGCTTTCAGTTTTGAAAACTATGATGATGAGTTCTTAGTCTATGCTGACTCCTAGGGGTCATTGATTCCTAAATCTTCTTAAGGAGAATAGGCATTATCTTACCACTAGATTGGTCCTTATGATAGCCAGGTGAAGTAGGAAGCGTTAAAAATTACAGAGTGTTAGAGAGATGGAACATGCAGGCCTATTTTTCAATGTGGAAACAGAAACTTTTTAAAAGTCATCTGGCAAGTGTATAAACAGGATTCATATCCAGGCCTTTTGCCTCTAAGTTCATTCTCCACAATGAACTGCACATTCTCTTGATCTCAGTCCCATCCATCCAATTCCTACAATGAATTCTAGCTCTCTTAGGGTCATGAGCAATCCTCAAAATGGGGTAAACAGAGCCACAGGCAAAAAATGGTACATTTTTACAAAGTATCACTTTTTGTTTGAGGATGGAGGGCATTCTTCTTTACTGATATGAAACACAAAGAAGAGTAATGTAAAATTCACTTCAAATGTTAAGAGGATAGGAGATTTTAAAGACATCTAATGCATATTTTGACACTCTCTGGACTACACTATCAGGTTACCACTGATTTATTGTTCTTTGCCATAGAGCTTTATCAGTGGAAAAATTTGAGATATCCTATTTATTATTTGGGGTTTTACTAGTTCCAAGTGACAGAAACCCCAACTCAAATTGGAACAATTAAAAATGGTATTTAATGGTTTACATAATTGAAATCCTGAAGAGTAAGATTTAAGCATAGCTGGATCCAAGAGCCCAAACTCTGACATCAAGATGTGATCTCTCAGATTGTTGTACCTCTGCTTCCTTCTGATTTCTCATTGAGGCTTTTTGCTGGTGGTGATAAGTTGGTTATTAAGTAGGATCCTACACTTTCAGCAAGCAGCAGAAAAGAGAATGTCTTTCAACAATGCCAGCAAAAATTTCATGGTTCCTAATTTTATTGTCTTCAGACAAAGCAATATGGTTGGGAAGGTATGATACTCTGAATCACATGCCCACTCCTGAACATGAAGTCTATCCCTCTGGAAGGTCATGGCCTGTGACCTTCCAGAAGTGGGTGAGGCTGGTTCCCTTAGAGGAAGTGAGGCCCTTATCAGAAAAAGGGTAGGAGGAGCTTGGGAAGATAGTGAGTAGGAGGACCCTGGCTCAACCTGTCCCTCCTTTACAACTGGATGTCATTCATATCCAAGTAAATAAACCAGAGAGGGATATAAAGACTGGCAGAACAAACTCCACAACCTAAATATAGAGAAGAAACTGTATCTAAAAGGTTAGGAAATCCAGAAAGACAGAGGGAAGCTGCCTGCAGGACAGAGGGAGCTGCACATGCAGATAAGGCAGAGAAATGGGTCCTTGCACCAGGGAGCTCACATGGGCAAGACTAATCCCCATAACGTTTGGCTTTGAAAACCAGAAGGGCTGAATTCTGTGGGTTTGTATAACCACTGGGACTTGGAGCCTGGGGCTTTAAAAGTCAACTCATTCAGCCCTGGGCAAGTCAGGAGGGCAAGTGATCACTGGGTTGCCACCCTTAAAGAGATAGCAGCCTGAGTGGAGAGATGACATAAAAATGGCAGTTTACAAAATACTTCCAGAACTGTGTATGCTTGTCTGTGACCCTCTGGATGATCTGCTTGTACTTATCCTTGAAGGCAAAATTGAGGGCTTGTGTGGGCAAGTAGCAGATGATGTTGGCTAGGTTGCCCCTTCAGGACAGCACACCCTGCTCCTTGGGGATGCATACAACATAGTCCATGATGGCCTTGTACTACTTATCAGCTGTGATCTGCTTGCTGGTGTGCTATACCTGCAGCAGCAGCTTGACCCATTTGATTGGGGCCACAGCTGTCTTGGAGATGGCAGTGGTGATGCCTCCTGTCAGGAAGTCTTTGAGGAAGGATATGGCCTGTTCTGTCATGGGTGTCAGGGCAGATGGAGCAATGGGCAGATAGTGGAGTGGAGGTGAGGAAAGCCAGCAGGTGGGTGCTGCTGGCCCAGCCCTGCCAGCTTTGGGACCAAAAAGCTTAAAGCAATGATTATAAGGATACTTACTGAACTTGACAAAAGAGGGGAAGACATAAGTGAAACCCTTAACACAGAGATAAGGAACAACATAGCAGAGATAAAGGGCTCAATAAGTGAAGTGAGAAACATCCTTGATGGAATGAACAGCAGGATGGAAGAAGCAGAAGAACAACCTAGTGTCCTAGAAGACAGAATAATGTAAAGTAATCAAGCTGAATAAAAGAGAACAAAAAGAATTATGCAAAGCGAGAATAGACTTAGGGAGCTCAGTGACTCCATGAAATGTAATAACATTCATTTTATAGGAGTCCCAGAGGAGGGAAAGAGAAAAGGGGGCAGAAAATTTATTTGAAGAAATAGTAGCAAAAAACTTCCCTAATCTGGGAAGAACACAGATATCCAGATCCAGGAGGCACAGAGAACTCTCATCAAAATTAACAAAAGCAGACCCACACCAACACATATTGTAATTAAACTGGCAGAACATAGTGACAAAGAAAAAATTTTAAAAGCAGCAAGAAAAAGAAGACAATAACTTACAGGGGAAAACTTGTAAGGCTAGCAGGAGATTTTTCAACAGAAACTTGGCAAGCCAGAAGGGACGGGAATGATATCTTCAAAGTTCTGAATGGGAAAAAAGCTGCCGCCAAGAATCCTCTTTCCAGCAAGGCTATCATTCATAATAGAATGAGAAACAGAGTTTATTAAAGGGGACTCTTTCGATGGAAATGAGAGACCAAAGTGACAGTATGAAGGAAACACAAAAGCAGTAAAAATGAATGTTTCTGTAAAAAATCAGTCAAGGACTGCTATATGCAGGAGAGTTTATGTATAAACCTAAGGTAACCATATATCAAAAGCTACTAATAAATATGCAAAGAATAAAGAGAAAGAAATCCAAATATATCACTAAAGAAAAGTAGCAAACCACAAGAGAGAGAAAGACAAGAAAGGATCAGAGAAAATCTCCAGAAACAGCCACAAAACAATAAAATGGCAATAAAAACATATCTATCGATCCTTTGAATGTAAATGGGCTAAATGCTCTAATCTAAAGACATAGGGTGACAGAATGGATAAAAAAAAAACAAGACGCATCTATATGCTACCTACAAGAGCTTCATTTCTGACCTAAACACACATGAAGGTTGAAAGTGAGGGGATAGAGAAACATCTATCATGGAAGTGGGTGTCAAAGAAAGCCAGTGTAGCAATACTTATATCAGACAAACTAGATATTAAAACAAAGCCTGTAACAAGAGACAGAGAAGGACACCATATAATAATAAAGGGGACAATCCTATAAGAAGATATAATAATTGTAAATATTGATGCACCCTATATAGGAGCACCCAAATACATAAAACCGTAATAACAAACATAAAGGAACTAATTGATAATAATAGTAGGGGACTTGAACACCCCACTCACATCAATGAACAGATCATCTACAGAAAATCAACAAGGAAACATGGCTTTGAATGGCACATTGCGCCAGATGGATCTAACAGATATATTCAGAACATTCCATCCTAAAACAGTACAATACACATTTTTTTTGAGTACACATAGAACATTCTCCAGAACAGATCACATATTAGCCCACAAAAGAAGCCTCAACAAATTCAAGAAGACTGAAATCATACCATGAATCTTTTCTGACCACAATGCTATGAAACTAGAAGTCAACCAGAAAAAACAGAAAAAATCTGGAAAGACCACAAATACATGGAGGTTATATTACATGCTACTAAACAATGACTGGGTCAACCAAGAACTAAAGAAGAAATAAAAAGTACATGGAAACAAACAAAAATAAAAACACAATGGTCCAAAACCTTTGGGATGCAGCAAAAGTGGTTCTAAGAGGGAAGTTTATAGCAATCCAGGCCTACCTCAAGAAGCAAAAAAAACCCCAATAAACAACCTAATCTTACATCTAAAGGAACTAGAAAATTAAGAGACAAAACCTAAAACCAGCAGAAGGAAGGAAATAATAAAGATTAGAGCAGAAATGAATGATATAGAAATTAAAAAAGCAATAGAACAGATCAATGAAACCAGGAGCTCGTTTTTTGGAAAAAAAAAAAATCAATAAAATTGGTAAGGCTCTAGCCAGACTTATCAAGGAGAAAGGAGAAAGGACTCAAATAAATAAAATCACAAATAAGAGGGCGCCTGGGTGGCTCAGTTGGTTAAGCGGCTGCCTTCGGCTCAGGTCATGATCCTGGAGTCCCGGGATTGAGTCCCGCATCGGGCTCCCTGCTCGGCAGGGAGTCTGCTTCTCCCTCTGACCCTCCTCCTTCTCATGCTCTCTGTCTCTCATTCTCTCTGTCTCAAATAAATAAAAATAAAATCTTTAAAAAAAAAAATCACAAATAAGAGAGGAGACATAACAACCAACACTACAGAAATGCAATTATAAGAGAATATTGTGAAGAACTATATGCCAACAAATTGGAAACCTAGAAGAAATGGATAAATTCCTAAAACATATCAGAATCAGAAGCAGAATCAGAACAGAAGCAGAAAGAAATAGAAAAAAATTTTTTTTAAAGATTTTTGAAAATTTTTATTTGACAGAGAGAAAGATAGCAAGAGCAGGAACACAAGCAGGGGAGGGCAGAGGGAGAAGCAGGCTTCCCATGGAGCAGGGAGCCCAATGTGGGGCTCAATCCCAGGACCATGGGATCATGACTTGAGCCAAAGGCAGACGCTTAACGACTGAGCCACCCAGGTGCCCCAGAAATAGAAAATTTCACCAGACCAATAACCAGCAAAGAAATTGAATCAGTAATAATAATAAAAAAAAAACCAACAGACAAAAAAAACCTCCCAACAAACAAAAGTCCAGCACCAGATGGCTTCACAGGCAAGTTCTACCAAACATTTAAAGAAGAGTTAATACCTATTTTTCTCAAACTACTCCAAAAAACAGAAAAGAAAGGAAAAGTTCCAAATTCATTCTACGAGGCCAGCATTACCTTGATACCAAAACCAGATTAAAACACCACTAAAGAAGAACTACAGGCCAATATCCCTGATAAACATAGATGCAAAAATCCTCAAAAAAATACTAGCAAACCGAATCCAACAACACATTAAAAAAAATTATTCACCACTATCAATTAGGATTTATTCCTGGGTTGCAAGGGTGGTTCAATATTTGCAAATCAAATCAATGTGATGCATCACATTAATAAAAGAAAGAATAAGAACTGTCTGATCATTTCAGTAGATGCGGAAAAACATTTGACAAAATATACCATCCATTCATGACAAAAACCCTCAACAAATTTGGTTTAGAGGGAACATGTCTCAATATAATAAAGGCCATATGTGAAAAACCCACAGCTAATATCATCCTTAATGGAGAAAAACTGAGAGCTTTTCCTCTATGGTCGGGATGTCCACTTTCACCACTTTTATTCAAAATAGTACTGGACACCCTAGCCATAGCAATAAGACAACCAAAAGAAGTAAAAGGCATCCAAATTGATAAGGAAGAAGTAAGACTTTCACTATTTGCAGATGACCTGATACTGTATGTAGAAAACCTGAAAGACTCAACCAAAAGCTACTAGCACTGTTAAATGAATTTAGTAAAGTCACAGGATACAAAATCAATGTACAGAAATCTGTTGAATTTCTAGCCACCAAAAATGAAGCAGAATGAGAAATTAAGAAAACAATCCCATTTACAACTGCACCTAAATAATAAGATACCTACAAATAAACCTAGCCAAAGAGGTAAAAGACCTGTACTCTGAAAACTATCAAATACTTATGAAAGAAATTGAAGAGGACACAAAGAAATGGAAAAACATTCCATGTCCATGGATTAGAACAAATATTGTTAAACTGTCTACATACCCAAGCAATCTACACATTTAATGCAATCCCTATTAAAATTCCAGCAGCATTTTCCACAGAACTAGAACAAACAATCCTAAAATTTGTATGGAACCACAAAAGACCCTGAATAGCCAAAGCAATCTTGAAAAAGAAAAGCAAAGTTGGAGGTATCAAAATTACAGACATCAAGTTATATTATAAAACTGTAGTAATCACAACAGTATGGTACTGGGCACAAAGATCAATAGAATAGAAAAGCCAGAAATAAATCCATAACTACACGGTCAATTAATCTTTAACAAAGCAGGAAAGAATATCCAATTGGAAAAAGACAGTCTCTTCAACAAATGGTGCGGGAAAACTGCACAGCAACATTCAAAAGAAAGAAAATGGACCACTTTCTTATACCACACACAAAAATAAATTCCGAATGGATTTAAAACCTAAATGTGAAACCTGAAACCATAAAAATCTTAGAAGAGAACACAGGCAGTAATCTCTTTTATATCAGGCATAGAAACTTTTTTCTAGATGTCTCCTGGGCAAGGGAAACAAAAACAATAATAAAGTATTGGGACTACATCAAAATAAAAGCTTCTGCACAGTGAAGCAAAACAATCAATAAAACTAAAATGTAACCTATGGAATGGGAGAAGATATTTGCAAGCGACATATCTGATAAAGTGTTAGTATATAAAATATATAAAGAACTTATAAAACAACACCAGCAAAACAAATAATCCAGTTAAAAAATGGGCAGAAGACATGAATAGACATTTTTCCAAAGAAACATCTGGATGGCCAACAGGCACATGAAAAGATGTTCATCATCACTTACCATCAGGAAAATGTAAATCAAAACTACAATGAGATATCACCACACATCTGTCAGAATGGCTAAAATCAACAACACAAGAGGGCTCCTGGGTGGCTCAGTTGGTTAAGTGACTGCCTTCGGCTCAGGTCATGATCCTGGAGTCCCCGGATCGAGTCCCACATCGGGCTCCCTGCTCAGCAGGGAGTCTGCTTCTCCCTCTGACCCTCCTCCCTCTCATGCTGTCTCTCATTCTCTCTCTCGCAATAAAATCTTAAAAATTTTTTTTAAATCAACAACACAAGAAACAACAGGTGTTGGCAAGGATGTGGAGAAAGGGGAACCCTCTTGCCCTGTGGGTAGAAATGCAAACTGATACAGCCACTCTGAAAAACAGTATGGAGGTTCCTCAAATAGTTAAAAATAGAACTATCCTACGATCCAGAAATTGCACTACTGAGTATTTACCCAAAGAATACAAAAACACTAATTCAAAGGGATACAAGCACTCCTATGTTTATAGCAGCATTATTTATAATAGCCAAGATACGGAAGCAGCCCAATATCAATGGACACTGATAGATGAATGGATAAAGAAGATATATATACACAATGGGATATAATTCAGCCATGAAAAGAATGAAATCTTGCCATTTGCAACTACATGGATGGAGCTAGAGAGTATAATGCTAAACAAAATAAGTCAGAGAAAGACAAATACCACATGATTTCACTCATATGTGGAATTTAAGAAACAAATGAGCAAATGGAAAAAAAAAGAGATAGACATATCAAGAAACAGATTCTTAACTATAGAAAAAAAAAACTGATGGTTACCAGAGGGGAGGGGGTTAGGGGGATGGGTGAAAGGTGAGTGCACTTGTCATGATGAGCACAAGGTGATGTATGGAAGTGTTGAATCACTATATTGTACACCTGAAACTAATATAACATTGAATGTTACCAAAGTAGAATTTAAGTAAAAAAAAAAAAAAAAGAGAGAGAGAGGTAAATGGATGATGGAGGCAAAAGCAACAGATGCCTGTGTAAGCCTCACAACTGGTTGTTCAATAGACATCTCAAACTTTATAGGTCCAAAATGCAACTCTTTATTTTTCCTCTCTCAGTCTTTTTAACATAGAAAATGGTGAAACTATTAACGACTATACCAACTGTTAACTCAGTTGCTCAATCCAAAAACTCTGGAGTCATATCTGATTTTCCTTTTTCTCTTTCATTAACAAGTCTTCTTCGTTCTAACTTAAAATTATAACTTCATTAAAATCTTTGCTTAAGAGTCCTCTCTTCAGAAAAACCTTCTCTAATTATTCTACCTAAAATAATGATATTCATCTGGTTCTATCCCCATACCCTGCTTTACTTTTTTTCATATGGATTATCACTACCTGACATTATAGTAGGTCTTTGTTTACTTTTATTTGGGGGGGGGGTCTCTGAGAATATACAGTTATGAAGTTAAGAATCTTATGTGGGTTTTTTTATATTCTTCTCCCAGTACTTATAATGGTGTCTATTCCACAGTAGGCAGTCAGTAAAAATTAAATAACTGAGTAAATGCCAGTACTGCCAATATTGGGGAGTCATTAAACAGAGGGAGACATGGAAGGGTATTAAACAGAGGGAGACATGGAAGGGTATTAAACAGAGGAGATGAGGCTTAATTTTTAGATAGAGGACTTTGCCTGGTGTGGAGGATTTGGAAGGGGACAGAACAAGGTAGGGAGACCAATTTACCAGCTTTAATATACATGAGAGAAAAGGAAGACCCAAAATCAAGATGATGGGGATGATTATCTGCACAGAGGAAGGGATAGAGTAAAGAAAATGTAGAAGGCAGAATCCAGGACTGAAGGATTGATGGTATTTAGGGAGAAGGTAGGAAGAGTCCCTTAGGCTCTGAGTTCTTTGCCTGACTGGTTGATGAGTAGTAGTAACAAAGGAGGGGAAGTAGATACCTGGCAGCAAGATGGTAAGTGTAGCTCTGGACATGCTACATTATTGGAGCTATCCAGCAATTGTTTGAACCTACAATGGCCCAGAGAGATTAAATTTCCAGGTATGGATTTGGGAGTCATCAGAATGCAGGAGGTAGTTAAAACCATAAGAGAGGAGGAATTCCCAAACAGAATGCTACATACTTCTTTACTGATTTATAATGTAGTTTTTGGTATGTATTCTTTCTCTCCACAGCAGACAGATTATGTGTGCATGCCTGTGTGTGTGTATGTGTGTGTATGTATATATAGGATGCAGTTTTGTATCCTTCAAAATAAGTAAGGTTTTGTTGAATAATTATCTTTTCATATTAGGCCATGTGATCATAAATAAGATTCCAGAACCCCCCCCTTGGGGCAGAATTTAAAAAAAAAAAAAAAAAAAAGCTGTCTAAGAAAAGAAAAGAGCCTTTTAACTCCAGAAATTAACACCTCAAGGTTGCAAACCCCTGGCAAAAACTACAGTGGGATTCGTCCCAACAATGTTAGTAAGTTTGTGATGAATCCTTTACAACAAATGACACAGTTTGCAAATAATACTTTTCAACAAAGCCTTTTCTCCATTACCATTTATAGAAGCAATTTCTCATATAACTTACAAAAGACTAAAATAGTCATAACAGTAGCTAATGTTTAATGAGCACTTACTTGGTGCTATGCTCAATGCCAAGCACTCCACCAAGATGATCTCATTTGATCCTATCATGACCCCATGAGGTATCGTATGCTTCTATAATCCTCTTCTAACAGAGGAGGGATTGGGGCTCAGAGGTTGAGAAGCTTAACAAAAGTTGCGTAGCTGGTAAAGATTTAGAGCCAGAATTTGACACCATATTTGTCTCTTGAAGGGACATATGCAGTCAGTTTGTATGGTTTTGTAAAACCTCCGGTCCTGATGGGTTTGTTGCCTGACTCTAGGTATTTTGTCTTGTTTTCCAACAAGATTATAACCTATATAAAGTCAGGTATAGTGACTCATGCATCTTACTTATTTTCATAAATACCCAACATTCTGTAGCCTCAAAATAAAACTTTACTGATTGAATTGAATGTTATACTTCAAACTAACAGATCCCACATCTCCATTTTTCCTCTTTGGGGGGTTGGGTATATGTTGCTTTAATGAAGGGTGGAGGAAGAATGACAGTGTTTCTCATTCCACATATTTTTCAAAGGAGTAGGCTCCTTTCTGGCTACAAATATAGCCTTACTTGAAGTTAAATATAATCAACATTATTACTTCATCTGCCTGCTACTATGTTTTATCACTTGTTGCTTATCTCCAAATACATAGTTGAGAAGCATTAGTCATTTGCTACACATAATTTGAACAATTTATATTCTACAGTTATTTCTCATTGGGGATTTCCTATAAACTGTATCTGGCACAAAAACTTCTCGTTAGCACCTCCAACTTTGGGAAAAAATATGCTGTTGTGCACTGATCTGATCTATTCTAAATATATATTTTCTTACTCTGAATCTGTACCATTTGATTTTACTATAAGTGTAAAGGCAAAAGAAGCTAATTGATTCAAAGTCTTTAGGGAAAAAATTATATATATATATATATATATAAAATTTGTCATAACATCACATTTAAAATTCAAAATTTTTTCATGACATGAAATTTTACTTTTAAATGCATAATCGATTTAATGTTTAGATAAGTAAAATCAATCAAATAAAAGGATATTATAAAATGTAAATTCAAATGGCTAGTGATCAGTTACTGACTTAAATTCAAACTCACCATTTAAGTAGTCATAGCATTGTTATAGATATGCTATAGATAATGGCACAGAGAGTTATCAGTACCATTTTAAACATTACTAACTTTGTATATACAACCTTTATTCAACAGTCAACAAATATTTATTGAGCACCTACTATGTGCCAGGCATAGTGCTCTGGGGTTACACTGGTAACCAAGGCAGACACAGTTCCTGCCCTTATGCAACTAACATACTGGAAAGACAAAAAGCAAAAAACCCAAGTCATTAAAATGACAAATTACTGCAAGTTGCCATAAGTGTTAAAAGGAAACAAATGGCTAGGATAGAGAATCAGGTTGGAGAGGGGCTTGGTGGCAGAGTAAAGATGCTTTGAACAAACCAAATGCAATGGTTTGATGTTGGCCTTTATAAGGGGGAAACATTTCATCTGAACACTGAAGAGTGGGTAATATATAGGTGAAAGGTACGTGTGTGTGTGTGCATGCACACGCACATATGCTCCATGAATAGGAAGCTGCAGATACAAAGCTCTTGAGGCAGGAGATTAACTTCAGAGAGAAACCGGGTGGGGTTGGAAAAAGGTACATGAATGAAGGCCAGTGGTAACAGGTGAGGCTGACAAGGTAAGCAGGAGGTGGACTGTGCAGGGCTCTATGAGTCACTGAAAAGGAGTTTGGATCTTATTCTAAGTAGAATGGAAAGCCATTGAAAGGTGTTAAGCTGGGACATGACAAGATCTGATTTACCATCTAAGAAGGACACTCATTGTGGTGAAGAAAACAGATCCACAGAGGAACAAGGATAGACACAGAGAGGTTACTGTGGTTTTCGAGGTAGGAAGTGGTGGTGGCTTGGACCAGGTTGGTAGTAGTAAAGGCAGAAAGACATGGATGGGTTACTGGTGGGGTGAACATGGAGGTGGAGGGAGAGACAGAGGACAAAACTTGACTCAGTTTTTTGACTTGCAACAAATATAATTGAATGTGGGAGTGGGGAGCCACTATGTGGTAGCAACAGATTGTTTTGAACATATGTTAGGTTTGGAATGTTTGTAAGCTATCCAAACAAAGATGTCAAGTTGGCAGATGACAAGCTTACTAGTGTGGAGCTCAGAGGAGGGGACAAAGTTAGAAATACCGTGTCGGGAGTAATCAGGTTATAAACAGTATTTAAAACCCTGGTAATGGATGAGATCACCTAGGAAAAATATTCAAACAGAAAAAGAAAATTATTTAGGAGAAATCCCTGAGAAACACTATCACTTCGAGACTGGTTATGAGTAAAGGAACTTGCAAGGAAACGGAGGTGTCCAGAGAGGTGAGAAAGACCAGGAAGCGCTCACGTCAGAACAATGTTAAGTAATCAAAATTTGGGTTACAACAGTCTTTCCGTGCCTCTGTTTCCTTATCTCTAAAATAAAAATTTATAAAATACATTAATAGACTTTTTCTTAAATAAAAAAATAGAGTAGTGTATTAGTTTTCTATTGCTGCTATAACAAAGTACCATAGACTTCATGGCTGAAAGCAACAAAACTGTATCATCTTACATTTCTGGAGGTCAGAAGTCTAAAACAGGTCTTTTACACCTGTAATAGGCTAATATCAATGTGTCAGCAGGCCTGGTTCCTTCGGGAAGCTCTAAAGGATAATCTGTTTCTTTGCTTTTTTCCAGCTTCTAGAAGCTGCTGATGTTCCTTGACTTAGAACTCCCTTTCCTCTTTAAAGCTAACAATGGCAGGTTGAGACTTGACATCTCCCCAAACTTGTGTCCATCTCTTTCCGACTCTGCCGGCTCTTTTGCTTTCCCCCATCCCTTCCACTTTTAAAGGTCCTTGTGATTACATGGGACTCACTGGTTAACCCAGGCTACTCTCTCTAACTTAATGTCAGTTGATTAGCAATCTTAATTCTATCTGCAGCTTAATCCCCCTTTGCCTTATAACATACCATACTCACAGTTCGGGAGATTGAAATATGAGCATCTGACGGGGGCTATTAGTCCACTAATCACAGATAGTAATAACATACACCTCACAGGAATGTAATGAGGATAAAATGAATCAATATGCAAAATATTTTTGTCTGGCATATAGTCAATATCCAATAAACACTGGCTATTACTGTATTTCATTTCTACCTCAATCACTAGCCAATGAGCTTCTCAGACAAGTGTTCTCTTCTATTCATCTTTATAACACAGATCATAGATGTTCATGAAATATTTTTTGAATGAATGCACAACACAAAGAACACTCAAGAATGTTTAGGGAATAAATAAATGCAAACATGTATACCTCTCATAGAGCTACAGAAGTGTCCTACTAACCTCGTTTGCTTTTGCCTTCACCAGAACCTTGTGAGGTAGCCTGGCAACCCTCCAAACCAGTTTCTTTTCTTGACTTTTCTATTCAAGTTCATGCATCCACCATTTACTCATGTACGAAAACTCAAGGTTCTTTTATCGCACTTACTTATTTATACCTCATCTACTTCCTCTCCCATCTTTGGTTCTTTTTGACACTTTCTCCCCTTTATTCATTCAGCAAATGTGACTTTAGAGTGCACTATGTGCCAGAAGTAAGGCTAGGCACCCCCCAAAACAAAGCTGAATTAGACATAGTCTTAAAGAGGAGCCAAATTCTCAGCCTTTTTCCTCAGTTAATGTCTCCTAAATTTCTTTCCTACTTTCTTTTCCTCCAATTACCAGCTGGTTCAGACCTTTGTCACTCCTCTCGGCTTCCCCAGAGCTAATCTCCATGGTTCTGTCACACTCCTTTACTAAAGCACAATAGTGACGTTCTCCAAGTCCGTTAGATATTTGCCTCCATGCCTTTGTTCACACTTGTTCCTCCACCTAGAATGTCTTCACTCTCTCTGCCAGGTGAAATCCCATGTATTTGCTTTTTCAGCCCCATTTCCAGGTATGGATGACCCAGGACATCATTCCATTGCCTTGTTCTTTTACTTTGACCGGAGTCCTGCTGAGGCACTGGAAGGTCAATCTCCCAAGTGCCTTAGATAATACAAATATCTGTTTTAAGATTTAAGGGAAAAATAAAATTATTTCAGGGCTGTAGTTAGCTGGGAGTTGTTAGAATGTATTTTAGGACTTCAAGGTTTTGTTCAGCTATCACCCTCTTGGGGCAGAAATGGAAACATCAGTGGTTTGAGAGTCCTTCTTTGCCTCAGAAAAACCACAAACTACAAATGTTAAGTGTTGTGGTTTTATCACCCGTCGAAGTAGGGCAGAGAAATTCTTGCAGCTTCAAAAAAGGGGAGATACTTACAAACCCCATTCAAACTCTGCACTGGTCTGTTTTAAAAACAGAAAAATGGTCATGTCATTCTCTGGCTCAAACATTTCAAAAAGCTCTCTATTGCCAACCAGATTAATCTAGACTTTTTGGCCTAGCCTGTAAGGTCTGCCACAAAGCAGCCTCAGCTTATCTCTCTGGCTTTATGACTACCTCGCGCCTGCCAAAGCCACACTATTTTCATCGTTCTCTAAACAAATGCACACATGCTGTAGTCTGGCTGAGGCAATGCTAAAGTGTAACTTTAAAGACGGAAATAGTATTGTTCCACTTCTTTTTTTAAAATTTTAAAAATTATTTATTTGAGAGGTGTAGGGAGAGGGGCAGAGAAGAAGGAGAGAGAATCTTAAGCAGGCTCCATGCTTAGGGTGGAGCCCGATATGGGGCTCGATCTCACGACCCTGAGATCATGACCTGAGCTGAAATCAAGTCAGACGCTTAACCAACTGAACCACCCAGGTGCCCCAGTAATGTCCCACTTCTAATCTCGGGGTAGGTGATAATAATAGTTAATATATAACAGTCATTGTACAAAAAGCACTCTGTATACATTAACTCATTTTAATCTTTATAAACTAATCCTTATCACATTTTGCCAAAAAAGGAAATTCGGGTGTTAAAATTGCCCAAGAAAGCGCTGTAGCCAGGATTTCAACTGACAATGTGGCTTCCTAACCATGGCAACATTCTGGAAAGACTTGTTCCCTCGGGAGGGATTGTTCTGATGACATCTGAACCTTCAGGAACTTTTATTGCCTCTGCTGGTTTCTGCTGACTTTATAAAACTTCGCTGTTTAAAGTTGAGCCTTGCAAATGAGAAAGTGGACAGAATCTCCCTTAAAGCCTGTGTGCTCTGTAAGAGCCCCAGTGTGCATTAAAACTGGACCTTTTTCTTTCTTTTTTTTGAAAAAGGACCAAACAAAGCTAGAGATTTCTCTGTATCATCTCCCTTGCTGAGAACCTTTATTGAATTACAAGTTCATAAGCGAAATGCTTATGTGAGTTGTATAATTTACCAAAGCTTTCCATGAAAATGGCCTGAGTTAATGGATAACAGCCGTGAGTAGCTTTAAGAACAACTTGACCATACCTGGAGGGCCTTCATAGTCGGAGAGGCTAGTCTGCAGTGGTTCTCCATCTTGGCTGCACATTAGAATCACAAGACAAGCCGAGCTTTTGAGAAACACTCTGGTGGCTGGGCCCCTCCCCAGACCGGTTCAATTGTATTCTGGTGTGCACGGAAGTGGGGTGGATGGGCGGGCACTGGTAGTTTGCGAAGAAAGCACCTCAGGTGATACTAATGTGCAGCTAGAGCCAGGGCTATAGAAAAAAGGTTGCAGGGATCGGCAACCCTCAATAGCGATCCCAATCCCTAATTAACTTGAACTTGAACAATATGCGTCCTTTCTAACTGTACAAAATGTATTTTTAAGAATGTGGACAATGGCAGTACTTTGAAGACATACATGAGTTAACAAAATACAAAACCTTTTGGGTATGGGCTGTCCCTTGGAGTTACTCAATGTGTATTTGAGTGTGGTTTGAGCATGTGCATCTCTTGGACGCTGGTCAGAATGCTTCCAATGTCAGGCTCTTCCCTAGATCCACACACTTGAGCAAGATCCACACGTTGAAGTGTGAGAAGCACTGCCTTGGAGATCTTCTCTGTCAGCCCCTACATTTCACAAATAGGGGAAAGGAAACAGGGCACCAACAGGCTGATAGAACTCCCGCTCAGAGCCTCAACTCCCACACTGAGAGCCGGGAGACCATGTCTACTGATTCCTGGCCTTGTGACTTTTCCACTGCATTATGCTGATATGCCATGAAAATAAATTATTGTGGGTCTCTTTCCCTGAGTGGATCCAGATTGTTATCTTTCCTCCGTATCAAGGATGTTTCCAGGCTGTGGGATGGAAAATGGGGCTTTCAATGATCACCTCATGTTTGAAAAATGGGGAAAGACTCCTAAGATAAAATATATACAAGTAGAATTAATCTGTAAAGTCTAATTTTACTTTGGTCTCAGCAAAAAACTGTAGTACAATTACTGAATAAACACTCTTTTAAGAAAGAAAAGAATCTTTAAGTATGAAGCAATAAAATAGAATTATTTTCTTTGAACTATAGTTGGGTAAAAGGGGCACCTGAGTGGCTCAGTTGGTTAAGTGTCGACTCTTGATGTTGGCTCAGGTCATGATCTCAGGGTCCTGGGATCAACCCTTCGTGGTCGAGCTCTCTGCTCAGTGGGGTGTTTGCTTCTCTCCCTGTCTCAATTAAATAAATAAATCTTAAAAAAAACTTAAGTAACAAAGGTTGGGTTTCATTCCAATAAAAGTTTCCATTTCAGCTCTGCTTAAAATTGTTTGTTGGTATAAATTTTTACCAGGCTACAAATCTTAGATGTGAGGAGATGTAATTGTATATGACCCTCCATAACTGAAATTACTTCACTCTGCAGCACTCAGTTCTGCCAATGGTAGAAGACTTAATATTATCAAGTCAGGGTCACCTGAACAGAACAAACCATCTCCTAGGATTAAATGTGGGGCAAAAATCAGCATTTCCTCCCTCTGAAGGATGAGGCTGAGGGTGAGGGTGCTTCTGTAATGTTTGACACTGCGTCAGGAATAGGCATCACGTGCTGTCCCTGTGTAGCTGGGTGGTGTCATGTGGTCTGGTCTCAACACTTCTGGTGTCAGCTTTGCCTGCTCCCCGCAGGGTCAGGTGACCTGCATTCACTTCATCCCAGTTGTCCTTTCCGCTCTAGGCTCTCCCAAACTTGCCTGCAGGTTTCCTTGTTCTGCCCACCCCTTTCCCGGCTGGACCCAGAGAGGAGGGATGCAAAGCACTGGCATTTTTCAGAGACCCATGGCCACTGAACCCTAGTTTCAGAGTCTAGGAATCTCTCTTGCCTTCCTGTTTGTGGAATGCCTCTCTTTCTGGTGCGAACTGTGCTTACATATTTATGCATTTCTTCAGTTGCACCGTTCACGGTATAAATTCAATGTGCTAATTTGGCCAGTTTGTGGCTTTTGATATTTTTTTAAATTTTAATTCCAGTATAGTTAATATACAGTGTTATATTCTTATCAGGTGTACAATATAGTGATTCAGCACTTCCATACATCACCCAATGTTCATCACAAGTGGCTCTTATATATATATATTTTTTTTTTTTTTTTTAATTGAGAAGACTCCTTTTTTACCTCAGTGCCAGAATTGTATAGCTGGATGAGGGTCTCCCCAGGTGCTCAAAAGCCAGGTGCAGGAAAGAGGCTTCCTCTTTCCAGGCTGTGTCACCTGACCCTGAGAGCAGCCTACAAAGAAAGCCCCCAGTACTACTTGGGTGGTGAAGAGAAGAGCAATAGGGGAAACCTGGACAATACGGTTTTGGTTTTGGTTTTAAAATTTTATTATTATTTTTTTAAGATTTATTTATTTATTTATTTGACAGAGAGAGACACAGCAAGAGAGGGAACACAAGCAGGGGGAGTGGGAGAGGGAGAAGCAGGCTTCCCGCCGAGCAGGGAGCCCGATGTGGGGCTCGATCCCAGGACCCTGGGATCATGACCTGAGCCGAAGGCAGATGCTTAACGACTGAGTCACCCAGGTGCCCCTAAAAATTTATTTATTTATTTGAGAGAGAGAGAGAGCATGAGCAGGAGGGGCAGAGGGAGAGGGAGAGAAATCTCAAGCAGACTCTGCACTGAGCTTGGAGCCCGACACAGGGCTGGATCCCAGGACCCTGAGATCATGACCTGAGCCAAAACCAAGAGTTGGACACTTAACCAACTGTACCACCCAGGCGCCCCTGGACAATATGCTAAACCGAAACGTAATCCTGCCCAAATCCCTCAGATGAAACCATATTTTAAGTCCAGTATGCCAAATGTCTTTCCATTTTTCAGGCTTCTATTTATGAGAGGCAGAGAATTATATAAACATTTTTTGAGTACTCTGTACAAGACACTTCATAAGGTCCTAGATGAGGTACATATACACAGCTGGTGCCCTCAGGTGTATATTAGTTATCCATTGTTACTGTAACAAATTACCACAGACTAGTGGCTTAGAACAGTGCAAATATATTAGTTCTGGAGGTCAGAAACCCAAACCCAGTCTCACTGGGCTAACATCAAAGTGTTGGCTATCCTGTGTTCCTTCTGGAGGCTCTAAGGAAGAATTTGTTTCCTCGCCTTTTCCAGGTTCAAGAGGCTGCCTACATTCCTTGGCTTATAGCCTCTTCCTCCAAATTGAAAGGCAGCAAGCAGCACCTCCCTTTTCTGACCTCTTCTCCCACTGATGTCTTCTCTCTCTGACTCTGACCCCCCCCCTTAATAGGACTCTTGTATTAGGTTGGGCCCACTCAGATAATCCAGGATAAACTCCCTATCTCAAGATCCTTAATTTCATCACATCCAAAAGTCCCTTTTAGTATATAAGGTAGCATATTCACAAGTCCAGGGATTAGGATGTGGACCCCTGGGTGCCTGGGTGGCTCAGTTGGTTAAGCGTCTGCCTTCTTCTCAGGTCATGATCCCAGGGTCCTGGGATCAAGCCCCGCCAGGAGCTCCTTGCTCAGTGGGGAGTCTGCTTCTCCCTCTCCCTCTGTCCCTTCCCCTGCTTGTGCTCTCTCTCTCTCAAATAAATAAATAAAATCTTTAAAAAAAGAAAAAAAAGGGTGTAGAGACCTTGGTGGAGGTCCTATTTACCACAGGGCTGCCAAGAGGAGAGGTACATGATAAGATATAAATGGCTGGAAACTTTTCTGAGATACAAATCTATGTTTTTCTTCCCATATTTTATTTTTTTTTAAGATTTATTTATTTGAGAGAGAGAGCATGGAAGCACTGGGGGGAGGGGCAGAGGGAGAGGGAAAGAGAGTCTTAAGTGGACTCTGTGCTGAGCACTGATGGGGCTTAATCTCATGACCTTAATTTAAGATCAGGACCCTGAGATCACGACCTGAGCCAAAACCAAGAGCTCAGCTGCACCACCCAGGTGACCCTGTATTTTATTCTTTATCTTCCCTCCTTTAAGCAGGGAGCCAGGCTCTGACCTGCCTCAGAGGGGCAGAAAGCTGAAGTTGTTGGCAGTACACTTCCCTCTCTGACTTGATTTTTAAAGCCTAAGTGCATTGAGCAAGTTGAGCAGGGTGTTCCAGGGAGAGCTGAGAGGGCAGCATGGAGACAGAGAGGGATTCCTTCTTGCTTAGGGGCTGAGTGGCTGGGATGAAGAGTGGGCTGTGGAACTCTTGCTCCTTGGACGTGGTGAGAGCTCAAAGAACTGCATGGCTCTTGGCTTTGCCAGGATCCCAGTGCCCTCGGGCATAACCCGGGATCAGCATAGCTGCAGTAACCTGGAGTCTGGGGAGGTGTCCTGGTGACTGAGGTCCAGAGCAACCTCCCTGGGATCTTAGTCCTGCACGGAGAACTGAGGATGACCGAAATCATAACACACCCCAGCATGGCAGGATGGGGGCTTGGGATCAAAAATAAATTGGTTGGAGGGGCGCCTGAGTGGCTCAGATGGTTAAGCGTCTGCCTTCACTCTGGTCATGATCCCAGGGTCCTGGGATCGAGCCTCACATCGGGCTCCCTGCTCAGCGGGGAGCCTGCTTCTCCCTCTCCTTCTCCTGCTCCCCCTGCTTGTGCTCTCTCACTCTCTCTGTCAAATAAATAAATAAAATCTTTAAAAAAATAAATTGGTTGGAGGAAAATAAGGAAATCTAGTATTTCTTGCTCAACTGTCTAAACCATAAATAAAAAATGAAATAAGATTGCTGCCATAAAAGGCATGTAAAGAAGACAGCTAGGTTTCTTCATTCCTCCCACCTCTCTTTAAATACAGATCTTCCTCAACTTACAATGGGCTTACGTCCTGACCAACCTGTTGAAAGTTGAAAATATCGAAAGTTGAAAAATCTTAGTCAAAAATGAGGCATTTAATACACCTAGCCTACTGAACATAACAGCTTGGCCTGGCCTACGTTAAGTGCGTCCAGAACACCTACGTTAAGTGCGTCCAGAACACCTACGTTAAGTGCGTCCAGAACACCTACATCAGCCTACAGTTGGGCAAACTCATCTAACACAAAGCCTACTTCATAATAAAGTGTTGAATAGCTCATGTAACTTATTGAATACTGTACTGAAAGTGAAACACAGGATGGTTGTGTGACTACAGGATGGTTGTCCGACCCGGGGACCACGTGGCTGCCTGGGAGCTGGGGCTGCCTGCTGCTGCCCAGCATCCCGAGCAAGTGAGTGTTGTGCTGCATATCACTAGCCTGCGGAAAGATCCAAATTCACAATTCAGAGTAAGGTTTCTAATGAGTGCGTGTTGCTTTTACACCATCGTAAAGTTGAACCATCATAAGGTAGGAACTGTGGAGTATAAGACACCCCCCGAATAGCAGGGCTTTACACCGCGGTGCATGAAGGGTTTTGAGGGTGGGAGTACAGGACACGGAGGGGCATCTGATTCCAACTTGAAGGGTCAGGGAAGACTTTCTGGAGGAAATGACATCTAAGCTCAAGTCATAGTGAGTGGAAAAACAGTGACAGGGAAAGGGAAGATGGGAGGAAGAAACTCCATACAAGAATGCCCAGCCCAGGAGTTGAAATTCAGCCAGTGCTCTGGCCTGGTGATCCACATCTCTATTCCCCTGAAGCAACGGGTGGTCATTTCTCATGTTTCTCCCCCTTTCCCTCACTGCCCCCCACCTCCGGGGAGTTCCTTATTAAGATTCCCATCGGTCTCTGGGAAAGCTTCCAACAGCCCAAGCGGAGACGTGCCCCCGGCTGGGGAGAGTATGTGTCTGGTGCTCAGAGAAGTTGCACCTGTGGTCTAGGTTTTGACTCATCTGTGTAGAGGTGTTGGAGCCCTAAGAATCAGTGGGCTGAATACGGGCGAGGAAGTAGAGACGGAAGAGAGCAAAGTGGTGAGGAGAACCTTAGGTTTGACTGTACCCATTAGTGGCATTCAAACGCCTCCCCCTGATGTTTTTTTTAAATCATGAGTTGATTTGGTTTTCCAGGCCGGTTCTCATAACATGACTTAATATGGCCAAACTATAATATTCATAGAACCAGAGAAACAAATCCCTCCTTACTATGTTGTTTCTATTTGTTCCAGCTTCCAACTGGGGAGTCCAAGAACTCATTTTTCTCACAATCCCCAAAAATAAAAGTGCCCCCTCCCTGCCTGTCACCCCAACCCTACTTATAGGGGGCCTGGCTTTCTCATGTGTCCCAGCGACAGTGGCAGGAGATGGGCGCTGGGGCTTCCTGGCATGGGTGGGGCAGGAAGGGAAGAAAGGTAGCGGGGAACAGGGAGGCCAAAGGGGTGTGGGGGGCGGGGAGGAGTAGGGCAGTGGGAGGGGGACTGGAGTTTCTGTCCTGAATTAATAAAGGGAATGCTACCGACACACACACACCAAAAAAAGGGCACCTGGGTGGCTCAGTCGGTTGAACATCTGCCTTCGGCTCAGGTCATGATCCCAGGGTCCTAGGATCGAGCCCTGCATTGGGCTCCCTACTCAGCAGGGAGCCTGTTTCTCCCTCTAACTCTGCAGCTCCCCCTGCTTGTGCGCGTGTGCACACATACATACACTCTCTCTCTGTCTCTGTCTCTGTCAAATCAATAAATAAAATCTTTAAACAAAAAAAAGAAATTCTCAAGGAAGGCTGGCTCTCCAGGGTCCAGCAGAGAGCCTCTGCTTTTCCTGCAAGGACATGAAATAATCCATATATTAATGATTCTTTCTTCATTCCATTTCACTTCTGACTGCATCTCTATTCACCTGCCGTGGTAGATAAAAAGTACAACATTAGGACCTCTTGGGTTTCTTGTCCCCTCACCTCTCTTCTTTAATCCAGCATCTACAGCTGTGGATCTCAAGAAGAGGGCATTGGAGGTGGGAAGGAGCATGTGGGCCCGGTCTACACTGGCACCTGTGAAGAGAATGCCCATAGCTCTTGCTGCCCGGCCCATGCTTGGAGCACAGGAATTGTTTTGTGAAGCTCATCTCTTCAATCAGTTCACACATGTGAGGCCTATAGGTTGGGTTAAACCCACAGGTCCTACAGTGGACTGAATGTTTATGTCTCCCCCAAATTCAAATGTTGAAGTCCTAGCCCTCAAGGTGATGGTATTTGGAGGTGGGGCTTTTGGGAGGTGCTTGGGTCATGAGCATGGAGCACTGGTGATGGGATTAGTACCCTTATAAAAGAAGCCCCAGAGAGCTCTCTCACCCCTTCCACCCTGTGTAGACATAGTGAGAAGATGATGAACAAGGAAGCAGGTCTTCACCAGACACAGAATCTTCTGGCCCCTTGATCTTGGACTTCCCAGCCTCTAGACCTGAGAGAAATTTGTGTTGTTCCTAAGCTACCCAGTCTACAGCATTTTTGTTATAGCAGCCCTCACAAACTGAGACAGGTACATTTAATTTGACCCGTGGAATGGATCCAGTTAAAAATTAAGAGTTTGTAACCTGAACTCTGGATTTGAAAAATCAGAAAGTCTGGTAATGCTGGGCCCCACTCCTGCTGGACAGCAGCGGGCAGACTCTGAGTAACAGCCACCCTGCAAGGTGGGCCATTTTGCTCCAGGACACCTGAAGGTATCTTAGTTGTAATGTAACTTCCTGGCTTAGATACAGACATTTATTTTCTGGAATCTTACCTACTCCCACCCCTGTCCCTTGCTCTACTCGCCAGCTACTGAGAACACTATGTGGGTTATTTCTGCTCTAGTAACTCAAAGATCTCGTCCTCCCTCTGACCGCCTCTAACACTCTCTTTCCCTCATCACCTCAGTCAGGTGGTGTCTCTTCCTAGGCTGGAGAACACTCTGCCTTCTCCTGGCTGCTGAATAAAACATTTTGTTTTGTGCATAATAAATTCCCTTCCCCTAGGAACTTATGCTTTTGGGACACACAAAAGCCAGAAAGACTGGAAAGGCTATTTTTATGTTCTGTTACATTCCTTGAGAAAATGGACAGAAACTGTTCAAAAAAAGGGAAGGGAATAGGAGGAGGGAAACTCCATTGTAAATTAAGATATAAAAATATTATAAAGCCATGATTACTTATTTAACAAAATAAGACATGCTGACTGTTAAAGCTCAAGCATTACAGAGGTGATGCATCAAGTAAATGAATGTTCCCAGATATCCCACCACCCAGAGGTGATTCTGTTCACATGTTATTTCAAAATTGCTATTTATGATTATTTTTTCAGAAGTGGGATCATAGTACTCTATTGTTCTATACCTTGACTTTTTCCACTTAAAAATATATTGTGAACACTTTTCCACGTCAGCCCAAACTGATTTATCTCATTGATTAAATTGGCAACAAGTAGCCCTGTGTATGATCGAACCATTCTTTATTTCTCCAATCCTCTTTTGGTTGTTTAAAATTTTTATTGTAATAGAGGCAATTAATACTCTCTTACATACATCTTTGCACAGCTTATAGAAGTATGTCCTAGAAGAGGATCTGCTGGGTCAAGGAGCATGTACATTTGAAAGTTTTGGTAGATACTGACAGTGATTTTCCAAAATTATACAGTGTCAATAAGATTGCATTAAAATTTCTATTTTCCCCACACCTTTGCCAACATTAAGCTTTATCAAATAAAACTGATTTGAGTCATCCCTTGCTCTTAAAAATGTGAATAAAATATACTTTTTTTGGGGCCCTAGAATAGAGTAAATGTATCGGCAATAATGGAAACTTTCTTCAGTGAATAAGATTTCTGATGTGTTTCATTAAGGAGATGCTTAGGGAAGAACTAGTAGGAAGAAGAAACATGGGTGAGGAAGCCTACAGAGGTCAAGTCCAGCCTGGGGTGTGGCAAATGAGGCCAGCCCCAAACCAAGTGTTGGGGACCCCAAGGAGCTGTACGGTTTGAGGCAGCTAGAAGGGAAAGAAGGGCAGAAGAGGACATATGTCCGCAGGGCCACAGTCTATGGGGAGAAGCAAGATCAGTTTGGCACTGATACCACCTTTTACACTTGTTAAATGTCAAATACATGGCCAAACCTAATTTCAGGATATATTTATTGATTACTGGGTAAATTCTAGCATAGCAAGAGAGAAGGTAAAATACACACACATACACACACACATTACATTAGGCCCTAGGTGCCAGCAGCTGGTATTTCAGAAATGAAGCAGAGAAGAGAAAAGGGGAATAAATTAATAAATTCAACTTATCTCTGAGATTTAAGTGTAAAATTAGGCCTGTGTTCTCAACACTCCAGATCAGACCAGGTCTCCGGAACCTGCTATCATATCTCTCTGTTCTTTACCTTTATAGAACTCACCACAGCTTGTGATCATTTTATTAATATTCATCTCTCTATTTAACCATAAGCTCTAACACAGTGTTCCTATTGCTTGACACAGGACCCCGTAAATAATAAAAAATGTTGTTAAGAAATATTTGATGAGGGGCGCCTGGGTGGCTCAGTTGGTTAAGCGACTGCCTTCAGCTCAGGTCATGATCCCGGAGTCCCGGGATCGAGTCCCGCATCGGGCTCCCTGCTCAGCGAGGAGCCTGCTTCTCCCTCTGACCCTCCCCCACTCATGTACTCTCTCTCTCTCTCTCATTCTCGCTCTCTCAAAATAAATAAATAAATCTTTAAAAAAAAAAGAAATATTTGATGAATGAAATAAAGAAGGAAGAGAAAGAAAGAGGAGCTGGGGAAGGGGAAAAAGAGAGAGGGGAAGGGAGGTGAGGGGAGGAGAGAGCAGAAAGGAGGAGAGGAGAAAAGAGAAAGAAAAAATAAAAGAGAGAAGTGGGGAGTTAGGACCAAGCCAGCTGGCTGGTGTACATAGCATGGAATAGGGTCCCACTGGCTCCGGGTACCCTGGGGGGATGGAGGAACGCGGGGGACATGAAAGAGTTGGGCAGCAGGGATCAGTGAGTCCTCGCTTCTTTGTGCTAGGACTAGCTATCAGACATGGGTGGAAGCAATAGCATATTTGTCAACCCCACAAGTTATCGGTAAGGATGCTTTTTATTAAATGTCCAGCTGGCTTTGCATTGGTTTAAGGAGAACAGTTGTCTGAGATGGGACTAGGTCTGGTACAAAAATTAACAAAAAGTTCAGTAATTTAACAAAATCTATTTAAAAAATCCAACATATACTGAAGTACCTCCTAGCTTTCTATTACCTATTTCTTTAAGTCTAAGTAACCTTCTGACTAAATATAGGATAAATATTTATATGGAAAATTTATAAAGGATAGTCACATTCTCTGAGTACAGAATAAAAACAAAAGAAAACAAAAAAAACCACCTGCAATCTTGGATGGAAAAAACCACTTAAGCTTTTGTGGACTTGTTCATGAGTCAATTAAATTTTTTGTTATTTTTTTCAAAGCATTGGAATCAGGTGTTGTAGAAGGTACAAAGGAATGTTAAAAATACTCTATTTACTTACAGTTTGACATCCAATTGGAAGACTGAATTTACTATTTATTTATTTATTTGGAAGACTGCATTTAAATGCAAGAGAGCTGAAGAACTTTACAAGATTAGAGTATGAGAATTTATTATCATTAAGCAAAGGAACCTCCCTGATGGGTGTTTCAAAGACATTGGGAAGATGGGGTAATTCCTGGTGTGTGTAGAACTCTGGGTGATGTGTGCTGTGAATTCTGGAGTGATACTGGCCTGGGAAATGAGAAATGAGAACTAATATTTGTCTGCTACTGCTCACATTGCAAGCCCAAATAGTAAGACAGAAAGTAGACCATATTATTACCCAATTATAATTGAAAATTGTTTGACTTGCTTGGGCTTACCCATATGGTGAACATTTGGAAATTCTAGACTTGCACATTTTAACTAAAAGCAGTAAAATAAACACAGACTTTGGACTTTGAGTTAAATAAATTTTCTGCGCACATGGCCATTTCTGCTTCACATTGAGAGATGTAGCTGGTAATCTTCGGAAGTTTGTATGAGACAGAAGTTGACTCCAAGAGAAACTTGGACAATGTGAATCTGTGTTCAAAGTTCAGCCAAAATAAAGTAGTTCCATGTCAGCATGAGTCGCCAATAATAATGTTATAAAAAATGTTTTCCGGAAGCAAGCAGTCTCTTTCTCTCTTTTTTTTTTTTGTCTGCATGAAATAACTCAAACCATACTTAGTAATCAGAAGTTCTGGATGTAATTTCAAACAATTGGGTCTCTGTTGCGTGTCACATACAAATAGAAAGTTAAAGATTGATAACTTACTCATTCAAAGGTCACTTAGAAGGCTTCCCACAATAATGGGATTTGAGTAAACAAGTATTCATTGAATACCTTTTATGTGGACAGCTTTATGAGGGGATGGTGGAGGATGGGAAGGGGCACTCATGAAGGACCATGCTAAGACATGGTCCCTAACTCTGAGGAGCCTTCACTGATTTGGAGGAATAAGCTGGAAACACATGAAACTGCTAAGTAACAATATAAAGCCAGGTGAGGTTATGTATTTAAGTGAACCATGAAACCTATTAAGGATGATGGGTGTTCATGGAAAGTGAATGTAATGAAGACAGAGGGGGTTTTCCTGGGTTGGACAGAGTGTGGACAGGGAAATTGGACAGAAAGGATATTCCAGGAGGAGACGAGCAGGAAACAAGGGCAGCATATAAGGGAGGAGCATAGAACTAGTTGGCAGAATGATTGGGTCAAAGTATCAGGTCATTTTCTAGCAGCTGGAAGTCCTTTTTTCCCTGCCCAAACCTGCCTCACTGTACCTGTCCCTTTTGCCTTATACCCAACTCCATCTCTTAGCACTTGCCAGAATGATTTGTGTGTTCTGAATACTGTATTCCTCTCTCTCTGCCCAGGCTTTCTTTATGCTATGTCAGGAGTTAGATGGCTTGGGCTGAATCCTGGCTCCCCCACTCACTGGCGGGGCAAGTTATTTAACACCTTTCACCTTAGTTTCCCCATCTTTAAAGAGGAGTTAATAATGATCCACTCCATTAATGTATATAAAGTTTTTACAGCAGTAGCTAGTACATAGTAAGCAGTGTTAATTATAATGTTAACTATTCCTTGGGAGGTGTTGAGACCATTTCAAAAATTAAAGTGGTAACCTATGGGGATCATCTTTGGAGGCACTAGTAATCATCCAGGGCCTGGGCAAGGGAGGCTGAGTGAGGGTGAGACCCTGGACATGGTGGCTTAAGTGAGGTGCTACCCCTCCTAACTTCTGCCACTACCAGCATCACTCCCAGATCCTGGCCCTGTCTGAGCTCCCACACCCTCAGGAAACACTTCTACAGACGGTGATAGCTGGGAGTAGAGGGCTGAGGAGGTTGGTTTTGTTTATGGGCAAAGAAGAGACAATGAATGGAGATAAGATGAAAATATCTTCGGAAATAGTTTAAGCCACTGACTCTAAAGATAGAAGAGGTGAGACTTGGAATCAGGGGATCAAGTTCATGAACATGGAATTTAAGGAATGGGTGAGAAACAGGTCAAAGAACAAGCAACCAGAGAGAAAAAAAGGCACAGCAGAGAGGATGCCCTTATGGAAGCCACAAGAACAGTTTTAAGCAGAAGGGATTCTTATTTGTGACCCAATTTGGAATGTTCGATTCCCACATCAGAATCTGGGGCACCTCTGCCTGTGGTTTCCCAAACATTTCTTACAAACCCTAACATTCTGGGATTCTGTCGACTCTTTCTGGAGGTTCTTGTGGTTTTACTCATTATTAGTAAACTCTTCTGCCTACTCACCACCCTTCAAAACTGGAGAGTTGACTGTTAAACTCAGATAGCCCCAGTTCATTGAATAACCACCACCTCCACCATTCTTTCTGCCACTAGTCTTCCTTCTCCTTTCCCAAAGCAGAAAAAGCAATTTTTATATGTAGGCACAATGATTTTGAAATTACAACCACGTTTTTTAAACTCTTTGCATTTTTTTAACTCTTTGCATTTTTAAAGGATGTAGTTCTGATATGTAATTTGTAGAATTTCAGTTTTCATGCCTGTCTCAGCTTTGGCGTTTCCAGTTGCATTTCATTTGTGGTGGACTGATGTGTAGCTGCTGATTCATGATGGTCCCCTGAGCAAATCACTTGACCCTCTGTCCCAAGCTTCCCATCCAGGAAATTACCAATTCAATTTTAATAAAATATTTCAGAATGATCTTGTGAAACAAACCTATCCCGAAGACTTGTAAATTTATTCAAGGTTCTCCTTCTTCCTCGCTGATGCCATCATCTTTTGCTTTCCAGAGCTCTTCCTGCTGCTCCCTAAATGTAGCCACACCCCAGGGCTCATGCTGTGGCTCTCTGCTCTTCTATCATATAGTGTTAATCTACCCTAAGGGCTTTCTATATCTTCTCTTGCTGGTGTCTTCCATATCTATATCTCTGCGCTCTTCATCTAAACTCTTATTCTATATTTTTCATTGCCCCTAGTTGGGTGTGCCACTGTCAGTCCAAGCTAGCTAGTTTAGACTCAGCATGGCATCCTCTGTCAGCCCCTGGGACTCTTGTCTGACCTGTTCCTCCCCCACCCCGTACATATTCAGTTGACAAGCCCTATAGATTTTGGCCACTTCTAGCAGCAAGTATCATATTCTGCCCTCTAAAGCAGTCCCCATTAGACTATAATTTCCCTTTGGTTTTAAGTTCTTTGAGGATAAGGATTCTATCTTGCTTACCTTTAAATCCCTGTAATTCTATATGTTTAAAGATAGCAGGCATGCAATGAATACTTGTTTGAATTTAATAGTTGAGTTTCAAAGAGAGTGTTCAAACACATTTATAAAGTACTGAGTTGAAGTTAATCAGGATTCCTTATTAGATTGCTAATGATTATTATCAATTCTTCCTTTTTTCAGGTTTATTTATCTATTACATATATAGAGAGAGTGCAATCAGGGGGAAGGGGCAGAGGGAGAGGGAGCTTATTATCAATTCTTAAAAGAGGCATTATAGTATGCGAGTCAGTCCAAACTTAAGAGATATTAGGACCCATTTTTCACAGCATCGATTTGCATCTCCCTGAACAGAAGTCCCCAGAACAAAGTTTGTGAAATGTTATTCTAGGATAGCTGATTAACTATTCATATACAAAAATACAAAATACAAAAATAAAATCTGCATGGATCAAAATGCTATATATAAAACACACACATATACATACACATACGATTAATACACATATATACACACATATATACATACATATATACAACTAAAAAACTATAAGAAAATATAGGTGAATATTTCTTATTCTGTGGTGGGGAAGACTTTCCCATAACATGCACAGCAGAGATGATAAATAGCAACATATTTGACTATATACATTTAAAAATTTTAAATGTTTCTATATATTTAAAAAACTGTAAAATTAATCTAAACACCAGAATGTAGAAAACTGTGAATAGAACATTTGCAATGTATGTGATAGATAAAGAATGAATATCCTTTACTAAATAAAAAACTTGTATAGAGTAAAAACAAGGATGAACATACACAAAAGGCATATATAAACAACTCACAAAAGAATAGATACCAGTGGTCAATAGTATTTGGAAAAAAATTCAACCCAGCTATGTATTTAGTGAAATATAAATTAATACAAAAGATTTGATGAGTCGGGGCACCTGGGTGGCTCAGTTGGTTAAGCCACTGCCTTCAGCTCAGGTCATGATCCTGGAGTCCCGGGATTGAGTCCCACATCGGACTCCCTGCTCAGTAGGGAGTCTGCTTCTCCCTCTGACCCTCCCCCTTCTCATGCTCTCTCTCTCTCATTCTCTCTCTCAAATAAATAAATAAAATCTTTATATAAAAAAAGATTTGGTGAGAACATGGGGGGAAATAGGCACTCTGATGCAATGCTGGTGGAAGGTCAAACTGTAAAATTATTTGAACAGTAATTTGTCAGTATTTATCAAAAGCTTTAAAAAGTGTGCCTCTCTTTTTACCCAGCAGCTCCACTTAAAGGGAGAGGTAGGAAAATAGTAGAACAAGTATTCAAAAAGGAATGTATAAGGGTATTCATCGTAATATTGTTTATAATAGTAAAAGATTAGAAATTGCCTAGTTGTCTAATTCCAGATGAAATTTCATATACCAACATTTAAACATTTAAAAGAAGTTTCTCTGGATTAAGGTTAGAGGTAACCTGTTTTTTTCTTTGCACTTTTTTTTTGTGTGTGTGTTCCACACTTTCTAGGTTCAGGGTGCATTATTTTCTTAGAAATAAGTGATTTTCAGTTACTTTTAAAAGCAGGCAATTCACATATAATGTAGCATGCAAGTTTCTGAATCAGGAAATGGAATTTACTAAATATCTGACAACATCATTGTTTTCATATCTTAGTTCCCCTTTTACTTTTCATTTTCAGTTCTTTCCCTTCTCCTAGTGAGAGAGAGAAAAAAAACAGCATCTAGATACAGTTTTCTAATTCCCCTACCGAAAAATCCTCCTTTCCCCTACACAATCCGCCCCTCCAATGTGCCTCTACGTGAACTTCCTTTCTTTGATTCTCAAGTTTGCTGGCTCCACTTCCTCCAGCTCCCACTCCACCCCTGAATCAAGTTGAGAAGGGAGCCACAGCAGTCCAGACCGGACCTGTGGGGTCAAGGCTGCCCTCTTTGTTGTTCTAACTCCTCTGACAGAGGCGCTTCCAAACCAGAGTGCCAAATCTCACTTAACTGGTAGCACATTTTGCATGCAAATCTCTACTCAGCCCAAGGATGGGCCCCATGAGCTGATGAAGGATTAAAGATGTGTTTTCAATGTGCCACAAAGTAACTGTTTCTCTGGCACCAGGTTAATTGATATGAAAGACATGGCTGGTCATTCTTTGGCTTCTGTCGCAACCACATTTTCCCTTTGACTCTTTGGCCTCTCTTCGGACTCCACTCTGACTCGTGTCTCTACCTGATTCCTAAATGTACTTCCCAAGGTTCTGACCTCAGTCCTTCCCTCTCTGCCCAGAGACCGCTCTCACTATCACATCTGCCTCTAATGCCATTCAAGGGTTTGTCTTCAGGCCGATGACTTTTCTGGTTCCAGTTCCACATGCCCAACACACTGCCGAAAATCTCCTCCAGGCTGTCCTCCTGGTGACTCGGGCCTAATAAACTACGTCTAAGGTCAACTAGCCATGTCTTCCCCAAACTTCCAGACCTTCCTGTTTCTACAACAAAACTTCCTTTTTCCTTTTCACTAAGCTCAAAACATCAGTCACTTTGGACTACTTTCTCTTTTCCTTCCTCTCTGAAATTCTTCCCTACCTACTATTCTCCAGTCCTGTCAAACATTTCTTCATGCCCTCTCTTCCACCCATCTTTTCTTTTCTAGTGCTATCATCTCCCTAGCTCAGCTGTACCACTCAAGCATGGAGGTTGTAGTGACCTCTTGACACCTCCCTGTCAGCCCCATGCTTCCCCTACTTCTCCCCAAGCCAACCTTCCTAAGGCACTGCTTGGGTCCTGTCATTCTTCCACGCAAACAGAGAGGAGTTCTGTCAAACCTAGTGCTCCAAATCAGGCATTCAGAGCCTTCTATCATCTGGCCCCAACCTACCTTTCAAGCCCCAATCCTATTGCTTTATAATAGAAATTTAAAATTCAGTTCAACAGATATTTTTTTTAATTTTAATTAATTTAAATTTATTTTTTATTTTTATTCATTTATTTTTTATTGTTATGTTAGTCACCATACAGTACATCATTAGTTTTTGATGTAGTGCTCCATGATTCATTGTTTGCGTATAACACCCGGTGCTCACTGCAACATGTGCCCTCCTTAATACCCATCCCCGGGCTCACCCATCCCCCCACCCTCCTCCCCTCTGAAACCTTCAGATTGTTTCCCAGAGTCTCCCATGGTTTGTCTCCCTCTCTGATTTCCCTCCCTTCAGTTTTCCCTTTCTTCCCCTAATGTTCTCCATGCTATTCCTTATGTTCCACATATGAGTGAAACCATATGATAATTGTCTTTCTCTGCTTGACTTATTTCACCTAGTATAATTCCCTCCAGTTCCATCCATGTTGATGTAAATGGTGGGTATTCATCTTTTCTAATGGCTGAGTAATATTCCATTGTATATATGAACCACATTTTCTTTATCCATTTGTCTGTTGAAGGGCATCTCGGCTCCTTCCACAGTTTGACTATTGTGGACATTGCTGCTATGAACATTGGGGTGCAGGTACCCCATAGCTAATCTTTCAACAAATTCTATTGATTCTAGTTCCAGATCTGACCCTTTCCTTATCTTCTCGGTCACCAATCCAAGGCAAGGCACATTTCCTCTCTGCTAGACCACTGACCTCATTACATACCAGTCTTCTGTCTGTTCAGGATATTCCGGCCATGCTGGCCTCTTTTCTATTCCTCTAATGACCCTTTCTAATGACTCCACACTTTTGTACTTGTTCTTTCTGCCTAGAACACTCTCTCTTCTGCTCCAGAATAGCTGATCATTCTCAGTTCAAATGTTACTTCTTTAAGAGGTCTCACCTGGAAGCCCTATAAAGATTTCTCTCTCTTCTTACCTTCTCTTCCTTGTTTCATCCTGTTTATTTCTTTATGGTACTTGTGACAATGCATAACTATCTTGTTTAATTTGTTGACTTCGCTTCCTTTTACTGGAATGTAAGTTTCCCCCAGCGTAGACTCTCTTGCTGGTCTTCTGGTCTATGTTTAGTAGGTCCAAGACACTTGATAAATGTTAATGGAATAATTATAACAAATTAATTTTCTATGCAAAATTTTCACTTTTTCTTTCTTGAAATTTCTTCTCCTTTGACATCTGAGACAGTATTCTGTCTGTTTCTTCTCCTTCCTTCTTCTAAGAGAAAATATCCTCTAAATACCTCCTGGCTGGAGTTCTCAGCCTCCATAGTTTCTGGCCTCCTTAATGTCCTTTCTCACTCAAGCTGATCTACTTTCAATCCTCACTGCAGACCACTTCCTTCCTTCTTTTTCCAAAACACTTTCCTGCTTGAAAACGTTCATTGTTCTCTGGACTGTATACAATCAAATCTGGGCTAAAAATTTAGAGTTCCTCATTATCTACCCCAAACTACCATTCTGACTCATTCTGACTATACCTCCCTCTACCTCCTTTCAAACTTTCTCCTCCTAAGCAGTCCTGAATTAATCAGCATTCCTGCTGTCCATCTTGTGCTTTTCTTCTCTGACAGAAGGACTCCTACTATTTACATTGTCTCCAATTTCTATAGTTGTGTGTATTTCTTATGGCACTTAATTCTGCTTTGTATTATACCCATTTGACTTGGTTTTATTTATCTTAATAACTCATAAACTCCTTGAGCACAGGAACTGTGTCTGATTCATGTTTCTAACCTGCATAGGTCTGATACAGTGCCCAGCACATATCTACTGAATGTTGACATGCACTCTCAGAGAGTGCTTAGGGGTGTGGGGGACTGGGTCCAGATTCCAGCTAGCTTGAGCAAGTAATACACCTCACTAAGCCTTGGTTTCTTGAAAAATTGGGAGAAATAGGGCCTACCTCATATAGTTGTTGTGAGAATTAAATACAATTGTGCACATAGAGCATCTGGTACCTAATAAGTATTATTGTCCCTTTCCTTGATCCTGTGGAAGTATAACATTTAGAGAACCCACTAAACATGGAAATCTGCCTTCCTTTTTCCTATTCTGTGTGTACCCATTCAATGCCTTGTGTTTATGAAGAGCTCAAGGAGCTTGATGTACCTTGCAGATGGACTAGGCCAACATAGCAGGCCCTGGAAGTGACCTTGTCACCACTGCTTAGTCTCCCTGCTACTTGTGCTTGGTGGAACTGAGCACTAGGGTATCTAGTATCATTATCATTTAGAGTTTCTTCATTTCCAGACTTTGCTCCAGTGGTAGTCCCCCTGCTGACTCTGCTATCATGTTTGGCCAGTCCAATGTTGGGGAATTCCTGAATCAATTCCTTTCTATTATGACTTCGTTTTCTAACTAAGACCTTAGACCATTTCTTGCTATTGATAGATGCGTGGAGAAAGAAAATGTGGTATATAGGGATGCCTGGGTGGCTCAGTTGGTTAAGCATTTGCCTTCGGCTCAAGTCATGATCCCAGGGTCCTGGGAATGAGCCCCACATCGGGTCTCCCTCTGCCTGCCACTCTCCTAGTTTGTGCATTCTCTCTCTCTGACAAATAAATAAATAAAATTTTTAAAAAAAGAAAAAAAAGAAAATGTGGTATATACATACAGTGGAATATTATTTAGCTTTTTGAAAGAAGGAAATCCTGCCATTTGTGACAATCTGAATGAACTTGAAGGACATTATGCTAAGTGAATTAAATCAGACACAGAAGGACAAATATTACATGATACCTCTAACATGAGGAATCTAAAACAGTCAAACTCAGAAGCGGGGAGTGAAATCGCATTTGCTGGGGGGCTGTGGGGAGGTATTAGTCAAAGGGGACTAAATTTCAGTTATGCAAGATAAATATGTCTTTGAGATCTACTGTACAGCATAATGCCTACAGTGAAAAATACTGTATTGTATATTTAAACATTTACTAAGAGGGTAAATCTTATGTGAAATATTTTCATCACATACACACACACACACACAATAGTAATAATAACACCACCACCAACAACAAAGAGGGTAGGAGAAAACTTTTGTGTACATTAAATATATACCTCTGTTTGCATGTCAATCATACCTCAATTAAGAGGTTTTAGAGAAAAAAAGTCAGTCCTGATTCCCACCTTCCCCAGCAACTGAAAAAGAAAAAGATCTGCCTGCTTTATCCTCAGGGCCCAGCTTAGTGTGTGCATATAGTAGGTATTCAATAAAACTGGTTATGTACTAGCCCATTTCAATTTCCCTTAAATGATTAATTGCATAAATACCACAATCTAGTTCATGTAGTAGTGCTCAATTAATGTCTTAAATGAAATAAAAAGACGAATTAAGGTATAAATTAAAAAAAAAAAGCATATTCCTCTTAATGGAGAAAAACAGTACATTGGCTAGTGAAGTTTTATGACAGTGGATGATGCAAGCATGGTTCCTATGCCCATAAAGCCACAGCCCATAATCTTCTAAAGGGACATCCTATTGAGGAAACTCTAGAAGAGCACCGAGAGAACTTTTATCCATTTTTTTTTTTTGAAAAATTTTTTTAGTTTTATTTTATTTTTTTTATTCTTATGTTAATCCCCATACATTACATCATTAGTTTTAGATGAAGTGTTCCATGATTCATTGTTTGTGCATAACACCCAGTGCTCCATGCAGAATGTGCCCTCCTCAATACCCACCACCAGGCTAACCCATCCTCCCACCCCCCTCCCCTCTAGAACCCTGTTTGTTTTTCAGAGTCCATCGTCTCTCATGGTTCGTCTACCCCTCTGATTTCCCCCGCTTCATTCTTCCCCTCCCGCTACCTTCTTCTTCTTCTTTTTATTTTTCTTAACATATATTGCATTATTTGTTTCAGAGGTACAGATCTGAGATTCAACAGTCTTGCACAATGCACAGCGCTTACCAGAGCACATACCCTCCCCAGTGTCTATCACCCAGTCACCCCATCCCTCCCACCCCACCCCCCACTCCAGCAACCCTCAGTTTGTTTCCTGAGATTAAGAATTCCTCATATCAGTGAGATCATATGATACATGTCTTTCTCTGTTTGACTTATTTCACTCAACATAATACCCTCCAGTTCCATCCACGACATTGCAAATGGCAAGATCTCATTCCTTTTGATGGCTGCATAATATTCCATTGTATATATATAACACATCTTCTTTATCCATTCATCTGTCGATGGACATCTTGGCTCTTTCCACAGTTTGGCTATTGTGGACATTGCTGCTATAAACATCGGGGTGCACGTACCCCTTCGGATCCCTACTTTTGTATCTTTGGGGTAAATACCCAGTAGTGCAATTGCTGGATCATATGGTAGCTCTATTTTCAACTTTTTGAGGAACCTCCATACAGTTTTCCAGAGTGGCTGCACCAGCTTGCATTCCCACCAACAGTGTAGGAGGGTTCCCCTTTCTCCACATCCCCCCAACATCTGTCGTTTCCTGACTTGTTAATTTTAGCCATTCTGACTGGTGTGAGGTGGTATCTCATTGAGGTTTTGATTTGGATTTCCCTGATGCCGAGCGATATTGAGCACTTTTTCATGTGTCTGTTGGCCATTTAGATGTCTTCTTTGGAAAAATGTCTGTTCATGTCTTCTGCCCATTTCTTGATTGGATTCTTTGTTCTTTGGGTGTTAAGTTTGATGAGTTCTTTATAGATTTTGGATACTAGCCCTTTATCTGATATGTCATTTGCAAATATCTTCTCCCATTCTGTCGGTTGTCTTTTGGTTTTGTTGACTGTTTCCTTTGCTTTGCAAAAGCTTTTTATCTTGATGAAGTCCCAATAGTTCATTTTTGCCCTTGCTTCCCTTGCCTTTGGCGATGTTTCTAGGAAGAAGTTGCTTCAGCTGAGGTCAAAGAGGTTGCTGCCTGTGTTCTCCTTTAGGATGTTGATGGACTCCTGTCTCACGTTTAGGTCTTTCATCCATTTTGAGTCTATTTTTGTGTGTGGTGTAAGGAAATAGTCCAGTTTCATTCTTCTGCATGTGGCTGTCCAATTTTCCCAACACCATTTGTTGAAGAGACTGTCTTTTTTCCATTGGACATTCTTTCCTGCTTTGTCAAAGATGAGTTGACCATAGAGTTGAGGGTCCATTTCTGGGTTCTCTATTCTGTTCCATTGATCTATGTGTCTGTTTTTGTGCCAGTACCATACTGTCTTGATGACGACAGCTTTGTAATAGAGCTGGAAGTCCGGAATTGTGATGCCGCCGGCTTTGCTTTTCTTTTTCAACATTCCTCTGGCTATGCGGGGTCTTTTCTGGTTCCATACAAATTTTAGGATTATGTGTTCCATTTCTTTGAAAAAAGTGGATGGTATTTTGATGGGGATTACATTGAATGTGTAGATTGCTCTAGGTAGCATTGACATCTTCACAATATTTGTTCTTCCAATCCATGAGCATGGAACGTTTTTCCATTTCTTTGTGTCTTCCTCAATTTCTTTCATGAGTATTTTATAGTTTTCTGAGTACAGATCCTTTGTCTCTTTGGTTAGATTTATTCCTAGGTATCTTATGGTTTTGGGTGCAATTGTAAATGGGATTGACTCCTTAATTTCTCTTTCTTCTGTCTTGTTGGTGGTGTATAGGAATGCCACTGATCTCTGTGCATTGATTTTATATCCTGCCACTTGACTGAATTCCTGTATGAGTTCTAGCAGTTTTGGGGTGGAGTCTTTTGAGTTTTCCACATAAAGTATCATATCATCTGCAAAGAGTGAGAGTTTGACTTCTTCTTTGCCAATTTGGATGCCTTTGATTTCTTTTTGTTGTCTGATTGCTGTGGCTAGGACTTCCAATACTATGTTGAATAGCAGTGGTGATAGTGGACATCCCTGCCGCGTTCCTGACCTTAGGGGGAAAGCTCTCAGTTTTTCCCCATTGAGAATGATATTCGCTGTAGGTTTTTCGTAGATGGCTTTTATGATATTGAGGTATGTACCCTCTATGCCTATACTCTGAAGAGTTTTGATCAAGAAAGGATGCTGTACTTTGTCAAATGCTTTTTCTGCATCTATTGAGAGGATCATATGATTCTTGTTCTTTCTTTTGTTAATGTATTGTATCACATTGATTGATTTGCGGATGTTGAACCAACCTTGCAGCCCAGGGATAAATCCCACTTGGTCATGGTGAATAATCCTTTTAATGTACTGTTGGATCCTATTGGCTAGTATTTTGGTGAGAATTTTTGCATCCATGTTCATCAGGGATATTGGTCTGTAATTCTCCTTTTTGATGGGGTCTTTGTCTGGTTTGGGGATCAAGGTAATGGTGGCCTCATAAAATGAGTTGGGAAGTTTTCCTTCCATTTCTATTTTTTGGAACAGTTTCAGAAGAATAGGTATTAATTCTTCTTGAAATGTTTGGTAGAATTCCCCTGGGAAGCCATCTGGCCCTGGGCTTTTGTTTGTTGGGTGATTTTTGATGACTGCTTCAATTTCCTTAGTGGTTATAGGTCTGTTCAGGTTTTCTATTTCATCCTGGTTCAGTTTTGGTAGTTGATACATCTCTAGGAATGCCTCCATTTCTTCCAGGTTATCTAATTTGCTGGCATAGAGTTGCTCATAATATGTTCTTAAAATTGTTTGTATTTCTTTGGTGTTGGTTGTGATCTCTCCTCTTTCATTCATGATTTTGTTGATTTGGGTCATTTCTCTTCTCTTTTTGATAAGTCTGGCCAGGGGTTTATCAATCTTGTTAATTCTTTCAAAGAACCAGCTCCTAGTTTCGTTGATCTGTTCTACTGTTCTTTTAGTTTCTATTTCATTGATTTCTGCTCTGATCTTTATTATTTCTCTTCTCCTGCTGGGTTTAGGCTTTATTTGCTGTTCTCTCTCCAGCTCCTTTAGGTGTAGGGTTAGGTTGTGTACTTGGGACCTTTCTTGTTTCTTGAGAAAGGCTTGTATTGCTATATACTTTCCTCTTAGGACTGCCTTTGCTGCATCCCAAAGATTTTGAATAGTTGTGTTTTCATTTTCATTGGTTTCCATGTATTTTTTTAATTCTTCTTTAATTTCCTGGTTGACCCATTCATTCTTCAGTAGGATGCTCTTTAGCCTCCTTGTATTTGAGTTCTTTCCGACTTTCCTCTTGTGATTGAGCTCTAGTTTCAAAGCATTGTGGTCTGAAAATAGGCAGGGAATGATTCCAATCTTTTGGTACCGGTTGAGACCTGATTTATGACCTAGGATGTGATCTATTCTGGAGAATGTTCCATGGGCACTAGAGAAGAATGTGTATTCCGTTGCTTTGGGGTGGAATGTTCTGAATATGTCTGTGAAGTCCATTTGGTCCAGTGTGTCATTTAAAGTCTTTATTTCCTTGTTGATCTTTTGCTTAGACGATCTGTCCATTTCAGTGAGGGGGTTGTTAAAGTCCCCCACTATTATTGTATTGTTGTCGATGTGTTTCTTTGCTTTTGTTATTAATTGGCTTATATAATTGACTGCTCCCATGTTAGGGGCATAGATATTTACAATTGTTAGATCTTCTTGTTGGATAGATCCTTTAAGTAGGATATAGTGTCCTTCCTCATCTCTTATTACAGTCTTTGGTATAAAATCTAATTTGTCTGATATAAGGATTGCCACCCCAGCTTTCTTTTGGTGTCCATTAGCATGGTAAATGGTTTTCCACCCCCTCACTTTCAATCTGGGGTTGTCTTTGGGTCGAAAATGAGTCTCTTGCAGACAGCATATCGATGAGTCTTGTTTTTTAATCCAGTCTGATAGCCTGTGTCTTTTGATTGGGGCATTGAGCCCATTTACATTCAGGGTAACTATTGAAAGATAGGAATTTAGTGCCATTGTATTGCCTGTAAGGTGACTGTTACCGTATATTGTCTGTGTTCCTTTCTGGTCTATGTTGCTTTTAGGCTCTCTCTTTGCTTAAAGGACCCCTTTCAATATTTCTTGTAGGGCTGGTTTTGTGTTTGCAAATTCCTTTAGTTTTTGTTTGTCCTGGTAGCTTTTTATCTCTCCTTCAATTTTCAATGACAGCCTAGCTGGATAGAGTATTCTTGGCTGCATATTTTTCTCATTTAGTGCTCTGAATATATCCTGCCAGTCCTTTCTGGCCTACCAGGTCTCTGTGGATAGGTCTGTTGCCAATCTAATGTTTCTACCATTGTAGGTTACGTATCTCTTCTCCCGAGCTGCTTTCAAGATTTTCTCTTTGTCTATGAGACTCGTAAGTTTTACTATTAGATGTCGGGGTGTTGACCTATTTTTATTGATTTTGAGAGGGGTTCTCTGTGCTTCCTGGATTTTCATGCCTGTTTCCTTCCCCAAATTAGGGAAGTTCTCTGCTATAATTTGCTCCAATATACCTTCTGCCCCTCTCTCTCTTTCTTCTTCTTCTGGGATCCCAATTATTCTAATGTTGTTTCGTCTTATGGTATCGCTTATCTCTCGAATTCTGCCCTCGTGATCCAGTAGTTGTTTATCTCTCTTTTTCTCAGCTTCTTTATTTTCCATCATTTCATCTTCTATATTACTGATTCTCTCTTCTGCCTCATTTATTCTAGCAGTTAGCGCCCCCATTTTTGATTGCACCTCATTAATAGCCTTTTTGATTTCTACTTGGTTGGATTTTAGTTCTTTTACTTCTCCAGAAAGGGTTTCTCTAATAACTTCCATATTTTTTTCAAGCCCAGCTAGTATCTTTAAAGTGATGATTCTGAACTCTAGATCTGACATCGTACTAATGTCCGTATTGAGTAGGTCCCTGGCAGTCGGTACTACCTCTTGTTCTTTTTGTTGAGGTGATTTTTTCCGTCTTGTCATTTTGTGCAGAGGAGAATAGATTAATGAGAGAACAAAATGCTAGCAGAGTAACAACGTCCCCAGAAAATATACTCTAAACAAATCAGAAAAGACCTGAAGCAGTGGGAAAAGAAAGGGAAAGAGAGAAAAAAGAAAAAGATAAAGATAAAAACAAAAACAAACAAAACAAAACAACAACAACAACAAAAAAACAGAATGTGATCAAATATGATCAGGCTGGTATATAGATCAGTGCCACACACTAGATTTGGGGTGTATTTTGGTCTTTTAGAAGAAAGTGCCTCCCAAAATTTTAAAGAAAGAAAAACATATATGTACAAAAATAAGGGTTGATATGATGAAGGGATGGAATATGACTGTGAAGATGGAAATTATAAAAAATTTTATAAAAGGAATTGATAAGAAGTTGTTTGAAAAAGAAGAGGATTTAAAAAAAGAAAAAAAAAAGGGAGAGGATGTGATCAGGCAGGGGAATAGAAAACACCATATACTAGAGATTTAGGGTATATTTTAATCTGTTAGAAGAAACTATCTCAAAATTTTAAAGAGAGAATAACTTATATATATAAGCCAAAAATACGGGTAACTACTATGAAGGGATAGAATATGACTCTAAAAATGAAAAATAAAAATGTTTTTTTTTTAAAAAAGGGATTGATAAGATGCTGGTTGAAAAAGGGAAAAAGAAAAATTCAAAAAGAAAAAAAAAGAAAAAAAGACAGTTAAAAAAAAATTAACTTTGAAAGACTAAAGAATCATGGTAAAAAAGCCACGGATTCTATGTGCATTATTCCCCTGGCGCTGGAGTTCTGCTGTTCTCATTGATCGGTAAACTTGGTCTTGGCTGGCTGTTCTCGCTGATCTTCTGGGGAGGTGCCTGTTGCCGTGGTTTCCAAATGTCTCTGCCGGAGGCGGAATTGCCCCGCCCTTGCCCCCTGCCTGCTAAGTAATCTGCTCGGGTTTCCTCTCCGGGGCTTTTGTTCCCTGCGAGCTTTCCGTACAGCTTTGGAGGCGGAGAGTGAAAATGGCGGCCTCCCAATCTCCGCCGCGGAGGAGCCGAGAACTCGGGGTCCCGCCCCTCAGTGAGCCCCCAGAGAAAAGCCGTCAGTCACTCCCGTCTCCCCGGTCTCCAGCCGCACTCCGTGCTCACCCGGCCTGTGACCGCGCGTTTCTATCTCTGGCACCCGACCCCGGGTGGAGTCTCCAAACCCAGCAGATCCCTGCGGTGCACTCCCGCGCGGCTCCTCCCAGGGGAGGAAGGTGAGTCTCCCCGGATCTGCCGCTTGTTGGGTCCCTGCTGGAGGAGCAGGGGCCCGACTGTGCCGCGGATCACGGTCTATGGCAACCCCGAGCTGAGAGCCCGCGCCTGGGCTCCGCCTCTGCAGCCGGTTCCGATACCTGGGAGCTCTGCCACACTCAGGCACCCCCAGTCTTTCTGTGACCCTGAGGGTCCTGAGACCACACTGTCCCGGAGGGTTCCACCCCCCGTTTAGCCACCAGAGTGACGTCCCTCAGCGGAGCAGACTTTTAAAAGTTCCGATTTTGTGCTCCGCGGCTCTATCACTTGCCAGAAGCGGCCGCCGGAGGCCCCTCCCCCGCTGTCTATCCTCCCGAATATCGGCTCGGATTCACTTCTCCCCACGTCCTACCTTCCAGAAAGTGGTCGCTTTTCTGTTCAGAGTTGTTGCTCTTCCTTTCTTTGATCTCCTGTTGGGTTTGTAGGTGTTCAGAATGGTTTGATCCCTATCCAGCTGAATTCCTGAGACCAGACGAAATCCAGGTCTCCTACTCCTCCACCATCTTGCTCCGCCCCCCCAAGAGGAATATGCCTTTAAAATGTTCTGAGATCCTTTGTTGGGTGGAAGGCAGATACCTGTAAAGTGTTCACTTCCTGGCTTGTTGTTCTTTGATAGATTGGGAACTAGATGCTGTGTTTGGTCACAGAAGAATTTAACTTTCTGTTAGTTGTGTGACTTGACCGAACAGCAATTCATTCGTGGTTTGCCTTGTAATTTCCAGGTTTCTCATACCCCTAAGAAACATTGAGTAATATACTGTGGGAACAGACTTAATTCAATTGAGCCCCCCTTTGGAGGAAAGGCCATAAGGACAGCATTAGTCTGTTCTATTATTACCCAGTTGCTCCTGTCCATACTGGATGTTTATGATTCATTGCTTATTGAGGAACCACTTATATGGAAAGTTGCCAAAGATCTTTGGAAAATCCAAACAAAATGTCTTACTCCCTAGTTTTGGGATCAGAACTGAATGGCTCATTTTCAAGTTGCTCAGGGCCACACATCAAGCTGTTGATAGAAAAGTCCAAGGGGACTTAGGAAGCTAAGCCTAGGCCTGGGAGTATGGAGTGCCAACCTTGGAACCCAGGCCTTACCAAAGTTCTCAGAGGAGAAGTCGTTCCTGAGGTCAGGCAGGGAGGAGAGGTGATGCAGGGGCTGTAATAGATCTTGTGGAATGTTTTCAAGACATGGCAGACCAGACAGCATTTATCTCAAGGTGCCACTGGTCAACTTCATTCTGGAGCACTGGTATCAAACGATGTTCCATGTAAATGTTAAGGAGTACAAGTTTGGGAAATGCTTGCTTAAGCAAAGTTGAACATGTTTCTTTATTGGAGGATTTCTATGAATCTTTAATATTTTCACATTCGTTTTGATTCATTGTGAATTGCAATAAAATATTGTGCTTTTTTTTTTTTCAAATTTATTTGACCACGATGTCTCCCCTTACCTTTTAATAGTTCAGTTATCAGGATTTGAAGAATCATTACTGGGTTTATGAAATTCCAGCCTGGAGATAAACTTAGGAAGCCTGATCTGGCTCCAAACTGGCTTTGATTTTGGAAGTCTCCGGGACATTTTGATGCCACTTCAGAGTGAACGGCAGGTTCAACTTTTGGTTATCTTTGTCTTCCCCTCTGTGTTTTGGGCCTAGCTGTGGGACCCCAAAGCCTGGCATGGCTCCAGAAGAGATCCAGTTCCCTGAGGCCTTGACACCACAGCCAGTGTGTATCTGACGGGCCCCACTGGAGCTATGGAAAATAACCAGCGAGGGCTGGTACCACAAGCTCTGAAACTGTGTTACTTGGGTAAGTTACTTAATCTCTCTTTCAATATCCTCATCTGTGAAATGGGGGTAATAAGGGCATTGATCCCACGCGGTTATGTGAGGATTTGGTGAATACATGTGAAAGCACATAAATGTTAAATACCATTAGCTATTACCAGTTCTGGACTTAAATCTTGGAGGCTGCCCTATATATGTGATGATGGGCAGAGAAGCCCTTTACCTCAACATTTGCTCAAGTCAGTGGCTCTTACCTGGTGGATTCAGCCTAAGTGCAAATTAGCAAAAAAATCTTCTCCCACATGCAATCTTACCCCTCAAAACTGACTGCACACAAATAGCATCATTAAGGAATGCCTAAAACTATACACTTTCTTCTCAGAAAAAATAAGTTTTCTTTCTATCTGCTGAGATTGAAGTATGGACACCTGGTCTCTATAATTGTTTATGGAGCTGTACCTCTGTGTTTTTGCAATGTACAAAGTGCATATATTGTCTGCATAGAAACTAAAAGCATCCATAGGGCTGAGTAAGTTTTCCTTATCTCATTCCACGTTGGCCCTCAGAACTTGCTAGTTATTGGTGCTGATATACACATTGTGGGTTGCTTCCTTTTGGTCCAGCTTCAACAGTACAATCCCGAATGCAGGAGAATCCAGGGTTTCTGACCCATTTTGAAATGATCTCAAGTCATCCAAAGTTTAGAGGATATTATGTAGTCAGGGATGGAAAACAGACTCTCCCATTCCTGCAGTTGGTCTAGCCCATGTTTTTTTCCAGATAATACTATAGAAAGGTGGTCTGAGTTGAGATAAACTGACTTCTCTTAACTAACTGGATTAAGTGAATTAAATAAACCTGACAATTTAGTGAGTGTGACTAAAGCTACATATCAGCTCTCACAACTTTCCCAAGGAAATGTGAATGGAAGAGACGTTGCATTATCTCCTTTGTAGATGGAAAACAAGACAGTGACAAAAAGGAAAAAAAATCTAGCTACGAACCCTTTAGAAAGCTCTTCATCAATGCATAATCCGCACAAGTGATTGATTTACTTTGCTCCTAACATTTGATTATTCTCTTTTCTCTCATATCTTTCTAGGTAATATATGATTTGCACAAATAAATATTTAAAGTGGTATGTTTTAATATGTTAATAGTTAAAATTTTTTATTAACTCAAAAATTTAGGTTTTACAAGTGAGCGTAACTGGGTTCCAGACTAGTGGTGTCACTGAAGCAGGTTTCCTTTGAAGCAATCTTAGGATAGCTAAAGTATTAAAAATTCTTGATTTACAGTGGAAATGTGATAAGCACGGTGTGATAACAGAGTTATCTTCTAAAAATCCAAAACTTAGATCAAAGAGTTCTTATTAATATAAGAAAACAGATTAATTTTTATGTAGTTTAATAGGAAAACAGTCCATGGGTTACAAAGATAAAAAGAATATGTGATTCCCAGATTTCTCCAGGGGAACTAAGATTTGTTTTGTTTTACTAGATAACCTAGGACGAAGGGAGTATATACCAACAAAATAGAAACTTACAATTAAAGTTATTTATGGTAAGTAAATTTTAATGCACAAACCCATATGCATAGTCATTAACTGATTAACAAAATTATAATAAATAAAGCAATATATAGATGTCCCACAAATAAATGTATATTAATTATTCCACAAGATGATAGCTCCCATCAATAATCCTTATGAATCTCTCTGTTACCCCAAGGTCAAAGCAGTTGGAAGATAGATTGTGCACCTAAGGATGCTAGAATCATATTTAGATTAAAAGGTAGAACCACAGAAATTGTACTGCTTGGTATAAATCTTAGAGAAATTCTTGCACATGTATGCCTAAAGTAATACGCAAGGATAGTCACTGAATACACCCAATAGTTAAATTGAATAAACTAGATTTATATTTATGAATCTTAGAAAACAATATTAAGTGACAAAAAGAAGTTGCAGACTGATACTTTATAGTACGATAAGACTTGGGTAATTTATTGTAAAAATTGTTTAAAGATACACAAAACTATACTATATGTTATTTGTGGATGCATACTTTTCATATATATATGTTCATATACTTTTCACATATGTTATATATGAAGCATAGGTAACAGATCAATTCAGGAAAAAAGTTATCTCCAGAAGGGAAGGAGAATAGGTTTGGGGAAAAATATATAAGGGACTTCAACTGTGTGTGTCATGTTTTATTCTTTTTTTTTTTTAAGATTTTATTTATTTATTTATTTGACAGCGAGAGAGAGAGAGAGAGAGAGAGAGAGAGAGCACAAGCAGGGGAAGCAGCAGAGGGATAGGAAGAAGCAGGCTTCCCGCGGAGCAGGGAACCCCATGTGGGGCTCAATCCCAGGACCCTGGGATCATGACCTGAGCCGAAGGCAGATGCTTAACCCACTGAGCCACCCAGCTGTCCCCATAATGTTTTATTCTTAAATAACAAGTATATTAATCATATATTAAATTTAAACGATTCTGAGTGGTAAGATATTGTATATTACTCTCTGAACTCATGTACAATATTTCATAATTTTTTAAAAAAGGATTAAGTGATAGGTACAGGCTCTTTTAGACTCACCACATTTGTTCCATCTTAAAGGGCAAGGAAACAGGAAAGCATGCTTTACCTTAGCTGTTCCAAGGAGGATACATTTACCTAGCCAAACCCAAGAGACAATCCAATCTCTTCCTTTGACAGAAGTGACAGGATGCTTTATTATTGTTCTCAGAGAAGTTTGCAATCTGGAGGGACTTCTAGTTAATAGTTAATATTCCAGGAGTATTACTTTGGGGAATTCAAGTAATGCACTGTTGTTAGTAAATAAACTGGAGTCTGACTTTCATCCAAGTTTATGTGTATTTGGGTGAGTCCTGCCCAATTTCCCTGGCTTTTCTCTTCCCCAGCTTTTCCCAGCTGGCCCTTAGCTCTCTCCATCTGCAAACGCAGCTCCAGTGATTCCAAGCTAGAAGTCCCTAACCAGCTTCTCTCCCTTCCTCCCCACCTCGTCTGGTCAGGCTTGGTAGAAGCCAGTTTTCCTGCTAGATTAATATAGGATAAAGCCTGTGTGTGGCTCCCTAGAGAGTCTGGGCCTTTGGACACTGTCCACACCTGACTGAACTCTGGGCCCATCTGGAAGCTGACTCCAGCCCCTAAACTTTAAGTCCTTTCTTGCTGCCAATAATTTAGCCAGTGCTGTTCATGAATTCCTAAGATTCTATTGCATTTGGGAAACAATACATTTGTCTTGTATTTGGCTTAACCATCACTTCCCCAGATGAGGCCAGATCTTCTGATGTTAGATGATCTGCTCATAGCTTGGACTTCTTTGAGGTCTCATCCCAGGTTGTTAAATAATTAATTTCATAATTAGTTTAATGTTTGCTTCCTTTGCTGTAATGTCGGCTCCATGAAAGCCTGGATTATGTTCCCATCGAGATGAGCAGCACCAGTCACAGAATATATATATTGATTAATGAATGCATGAGTGAAAGTAAACTTTCCCTATATACAGAAAATCGTATATATATATTTTAAGAATAAAAATGGAATGTATAAAAATTTTAGTTTTTATGTTGTTCCTTTTTAATTTTTTGAAAAATTTCAAACATACATTCAGAAGATAAATGATTATAATGAACTCTTTTTTAAAAGATTTATTTATTTATTTGAGAGAAAGAGAGAGATTGTGTGGTGGGTAGGGGCAGAGGGAGAGGGAGAGAGAGAATTTCCAGCAGCCTCCCTGCTGAGTGTGGAGCCCAGCATGGGGCTTGATCCCACGACCCTGAGATCATGACCTGAGCTGAAATCAAGAGTCGGACCCTTAACCAACTGAACTACCCAGGCGCCGCCATTATAAACTCTTCATCTGAGTACCTCTCTATGAGTATTAATAGTGATTAACAATTTGCCATATTGCATCTTTTTAAATCTATTTTTTCTTTGCTGAGGTATTCAAACCAAATTTGAAAGGTCAGGACATTTCCCTCCTAAATACTCCAGTATACAGTTCCACACACACACACCAAAAGCTCATTTTCCTAATGGCATCTAACAAAATTGACAATAATTCCTCCATCCAGTCTATTTGCAGTTTCCCTGATTGCCTCTTTACAATTGTAAAAAACATCTTTCTGCAGTTGATTAGTTTCAGGATCAACATTTTTGGCGAGAATACGTTGTAAGTGGCACATGTCCTGCAGACTGCATCACCCAAGGAGGGTCATAGCTAGTTGTCTCATTGTTAGTGTTGACAAGATTCATTAGTGTGGTCAAAGTGACAGCATGTTCTCTCCAATAGAAAGTTCTTCTTTTCTCTTTATAACCAACAAGTAATCAGTGCTTGGCACCCTGCAAATATCTAGTTCCTATTGGCCTTTCTTCTAAAATTTTATCATCTGTTGATGACCATAACCCGAATCATTATTTCATTAGGGATTACAAAATAGATGTTTTTAGATTCTATCATTCCTTCTACACTTATTAGCTGGAAGTGTTCTATAAAACAGTACTTTTTGACATTAATTAGAACTACTTGCATACTTCAAAATATAAAATATTCTTGTCCAGGATAGGCACAATAAATGTTTATGTTCCCCTTTTCATTACCACTGTAGAAATAGTTTATGTGCAAGCTATTTGCAATGGGCACAGATTATTTTTTGAGGGATTTCTCTTTATTTATTTGTGTCCTTTTGATGGGCATTGTTTTTGCTGTTATAAATATGCTGTGTTGAAAATTCCTAGACATACATATGCAAGTATTTCTGCAGAGTAAATTCCTAAAAGAAGAATTTCTGGGCCAAAGTGTGTGCACACATTCAAAGTTTTGATAGATCCTGCCAAATTGCCTTCAAGGAATTATATCATTGCCCCCTACAACAAAGTTTGAATGAGAGTGCCTGTTTTCTTACACACTCCCCAGTACTGTATAGAGTCAATGTTTATAATCTTTATAATCTGATACTTTAATGACATTGGCACCAGCCCACTTTGGCTCACTTCTCTAGTCCCCACTGAGCCTTCTTGCAAAATGATTGAACAGAACCACACTGGAATTGCTCTGCCTGTGGGTATGTTGATGGTATTACATGGATTTGCCATGGCACCTGGGTACCAGCCAGAAGTGAGAAAGTTAAAATATTTTTCTACCAATTCCCCATCTATCAGTGGATTGAGCACTTCTCTCAGGGTCTCTGAGACTTCTGGCTCAGCCTGTAAGCTTGCTTCCTGTCCAGGAAGAAAGCCTTACGTGGAGAGTGACGATTGTTCTAAGTCATCAGTGAGGCGAACGCTGAGAGAATATGGATGGGGCACCAACCTTGTTGGCTACAGATCTCTGTCAGGGAACCACACTTAATGCCCAAAGAAGCAAAATACAATAATTTTGACATTGCTGCAGAGGGCAGAACATAGCTCAGAAACAGATGGAAGATAGAGAGCTCCTGAAACAAGGTATAAGTGAAGTGTTAAGGATTGGCAAACACTGTAAGGGAGGGGATGAGAGGGACCGAGAGAGAATCCCTTTACTACGTTTAAGTATATCTATGGCAGGCACTTTGCAAACCTCGTTAGTAACCCATGATAATGATTTGGTACTTAAAATCAACTTTGGACGATTCCAAATCATTCTGGGGCAAGGACACCATGAGGTAAGAGAATTTGGGAGAGTGAACAGAGAGGGAGACATTTAGAGTGGACAAGAAGAAAGATGATGATTCTCTTAACCCCACCTGGGGTAAGTTTTCATCAACTCCTCTGAGAGAAGAAATTGGAAGTTTATGTAAGAACTTCACCATACATTTTTATATAGTTTATGGGATATTTTAAATTAACCCGTCATTCTCAACTAATTCTCCTATGATTTTCATATGAAGTCCTGAGTTAAAGAACTCTTATAGGCACTGTTATTATTTATTCATATGTTCAATTAATTAATTGTATTCTCTCATTCCAAAAGGTCAACACTACTGCTCAAAAAATGGTGAAGGATCTGGAGTCATACTCCTTGCATTTGAACCCCATCTCTACCAACTACTAGACTGTATGACCTTCAGCACCTTTCTGAACTTCTCTGAGCTTCTGTTTCTCATCTTTGAGATTAGGAACCTACCCCACAGGAATGTGGTGAAGATTAATTGAGCTGTCTATCTAGATGTCTGGCATAGTATGAGTACTACATAAACGTTAGATATTTTGTAAGAATAACAATTTCTGGGAAGCCACAATTCTAGAAGTCAAGGTTCAGGTGCTCTGAATAACTGGCCAAGCAGCTGTCCCCACAGAAGCCTGCTTCATCCGGCCTGCCCTCCATTTGCACATGTGCACACTGAAAGTGGGTGCCTGCTGTGGGGTCAGGGCCGCGGCGTTTCACATTGCTCTTCCAGGCCTGTGGACAAACTCAAAGTCATGCCTTTTGGGGAAAAAGAGTCCAGGGCTGTGAGTCTTTATTGATATAATAAAGAGAGACTCAGAGGACGCACACCTTGTGGGAACTGACTGACGTTGGTCTTGATTCTGGTAATAAACAGCTACGGCCACTTCGTCCCAGACTGGGAGGTTGTGTTCCGTACAGGCAAGAATGGTGGTGGTGAAGAGAAAAGGGCTGCATCATGAGCCAGAACACAGTGCTACCTGGCTATTTAACACCTTTCAAAAACAAAAGCAAACAAACCAACCCCAAAGAATTGCCAGTATGATTAGTGTGAGGACATACTTCTTTGGCATTACTAGTGTCTGACTTCAGATCAGAAGGAATGAGATCGGTTTTCCCGAATATATCATGCTATCTAAGAAACAGGCCAAACAGGAATGTGGGCTCCTTGGAGGTAGAAGCCAGTGTGGAGCCCAGGATTTCAGGTCTGTTCTTTCCATGATAAATAACTGATTAAAGCTTTGTGACGTGGATCCATTTCTTCTTGTGCCAACTTCTGTTCAATGCAATCTTCTCTCCCTCATTTTATCACTGAGTAACATGATTCTTAGGGCCAAGAGAAGTTATGGAAGCATCACAATTTAGTGAAAATGTATTGAAGGCCCATGCTGAGATTATAAAAGTCTTAGCAATGTCAGGCTCTTTTCTATTCACCTCCTGGAAAGAGACACTTGAATAACTAAATGGATAGAAAATTTTCTAATGGAAAATAGTTAAAAATGCTGATGTCAGGGGTGCCTGGGTGGCTCAGATGGTGAAGTGTCTGCCTTTAGCTCAGATCACCATCCTGGGGTCCTGGGATTAAGCCCCTCATAGGGCTCCCTGCTCAGCGAGGAAGTCTGCCTCTCCCTCTCCATCTGCCTCTCCCCCTGCTCATGCTCTCTCGTGTGGGCTCTCTCTCTCTCAAATAAATAAATAAATAAAATCTTTAAAAAAAATGTTAATGTCACAAACCACTGAAGAAAAAAACAATCTTATTCAAAAATATCATGTTTGGGGCTCCTGGGTGGCTCAGTCTGTGGAGTGTGCAACTCTTGATTTCAGGGTCGTGAGTTCAAGGCCCATGTTGGGTGTAGAGATTACTTAAAAAATATATCATGTTTATTATTTTTTTAAAGATTTTACTTATTTGACAGAGAGAGAGAGCACAAGCCGGAGAAGTGGCAAGCAGAGGGAGAGGGAGAAGCAGGCTCCCCATTGAACAGAGAGCCTGACATGGGGCTCGATCTCAGGACCCTGGGATCATGACCTCAGCTGAAGGCAGACTCTTAACCAACTGAGCCACTCAGGCGCCCCCAAAATACTATGTTTAAACACTGAAAATATTACGTTTTACTCATTCACACTTCGTGGAAGATAATTCTGAAGGTCAGATTATGTGAATACCTGGGTCAGAGTTGCCCATTAGAATTTAAGGGCAGGGGTGGAATGCTTAAGGAGAGAGACAGACAACATGGGGAAAGCTTGGCCTGACCCTTGGAAAGGGATTAGATTTGGAGCAAGTCTGAAGATCAGGACTTTGTAATTTTATAAAAAGACCATCCTCTTTGGGGTGCCTGGGTAGCTCAATCTGTTAATTGTCTGACTCTTGGTTTAAACTCAGGTCATGATCTCAGGGTCATGAGATGGAGCCCCACCTCAGTCTCCATGCTCAGCTTGGAGTCTGCCTGAGATTCTCTCTCTCCCTCTCTCTCTGCCCCCTCCCTGCTCTCTCTCTCTCTAAATAAACAAAATCTAAAAAAAAAAAAAAAAAGACCATCCTCCTTAGGCCTTTACTCTCAATACACGTCTCTCTTTGGGAAGAGGGTAAGTATGACAGCAAAGAGAAGAAAATGGAGTAAAGAACCCATCTGAAAAAATGAAAACTCATCAATCTTTGGTTTCTGCTATGTTCTCTGGGATATTAAGAGTTAATTAGTTTATAAGAAACTACCACTCTTGAACTATAGTTTTTCTACCAACAGCAGAAATATAGAACCTGTTCTAATTACTGAGTTTGTTGCTATTTTTTTTTTTGTTTGGATTCTTTCCCCTAGTTTATGTTTCAGATATGAATAAAAGTACACGAATGGAATTTGGTAACATTCCACATTGAGACATAAACAACATGTAGTCAAATCCCAGTTCTCCCCGAGCTGTTAGCCTGGAGGTTCATTTCCTAATGCCCCCAGCCTCCCCCCTTCACTGCTCAAATGGTCAGTCCTCTGGCTCCTTTCTTTTTGAGTGTCTCCTCTAATGCTGTTTATTCCTGCAGTTTTGGGGGGCTTTGGCCTTCACATGCTCAGCTGATGTGAATAGTTTAATGGATCAGACGTGGGCAACCTGGGCTCTCCTGACTTCCATGCTTTCCAAGGCCAGGGGTGTGGGGCTAGCCATGGTATTGTGTGCATGCAACTGCTGTTGTCCAGTCCAGAGATAACACACAGATGGTTCTATATTTGGTGAAATGTCAATCATTGCCTCCTATGAAAGTGGGCAGGGCCAGTAAACTGGGCTAGGAAGAGATGGACAATTCATTATTCTAATCACCATGTCCCTATAAATCATTTGTGTCCCTCAGATGGGAAGCCAGGTATAAGTGGAAAATCTGGGGGGTAAAGGAAATTTAAAGAAAGGCAATAAAGGGAAAAGGTCACATTTGGTGTCTAAGGTAAGTCATTTTAGATTAATTCTTATCGGTATAGGTTCCAAGACTTCTTTGCACATGTGGGACATGCAGGGAACTGGAGGTGGAAGCTGGACAAGGTGTCTACAAAGTTCTACTGGTCCTTCAGGGCTAAAGGGAGGTTATTTTAGGATCAGAAATATGTGCTTTGGAAATGTGCCTACTTTTTGCGTTGGATTTTCCGTAATTATTTCTCATGTTCTCCCTTATTTAGTCAAGTATCTTTTCAATATCAACCATAGACTGCAACAAAATTGAGAGTAACACGAGTATACATTTACAAGTACAAAAAAATATTAAATCAGTTTCAACTGGGTCAAGGGGAACTAAAGAATGGGAGTGTGACTATTGAGTCAGAGCTTCATTTGGCGATTAACATGTGGAAAACCTAAGGGGACTCCCATTCTGGAGTGACTTCCTGGGACTTTTGTTCTGCTAAAATCTTGGAAGATTCATGTTTTACTCATAAGGGAGGCTGTTTCCCATTATATACTTTGTTTAACTTCACACATAAAATACTAAATTATGTTTACAAACTGAGTAATAGAAAAATTGGATACTTAAGGAAATTTTACTTCATGTTATCAAAGAAGAAGTACATGTTAGGTTACTGTTTGTACAAATCCAAGTTTTGGTATATTACGTTTGCTAAAGGAAGGTGGAAAGTAGTTACTCTTCCGTGGTTTATCATCTGGAAATCTTAATGGTAGATTTCAGCTTGTTCCTATTTTATTTTTTCTTTTTCCTGGAATAAACTTGACTTTGGTTTGTATCACTATAACTTTATTGTCAAAACAATAAAACGGGCAGAATCCTGATGTTTCATGCCCTTTCATTTGTAGTTTTTCGGGAAAAGATCTCAGGAATAATATTATTAGCAGACTAAAAATGTTTCCCCAGGATGTCTGACTTTTAAAACTGATTTATAATCTAAAACCTGCAATGTGCAACTTTTATTTAAAAGGAATCTACACTGTCACAAGGGTGCCAAATGGCCTTCTTTCTGTCATTCCCTTAAAAGAAAACTCCTTCTTCCTTCTTTCTTCTATCTACTCCACCTCCTAGTCCGAAGAATTCCAAGTAGTAGTCTTCCTTTATATTATTATGATTTATAGGAATGATTTATAATGCACATTACTTTTTTTAAAAAAGGTTTTGAGGTGACTGCTTTTTTTCCTAGAAGTTTTTGTCAAAAGCTAAATAATAAATAATAAGAAATGCTTATTTTTTTTGTGCAAGGGTAGCAGTGAGTGGACAGAGAAATAAAGAGGGTCGTTAGAAGATGAAGATAGTGCTTTGTGTAGACATCCCTCTCCTGCATTTGTCTAAGCTCCTGAAGGACAGGCACTGTGTGTGGCTTTCTGGTAACAATGCTCTGAGGGGCCTCCCCTCCAGGAACTCATCGTTCAGAGGAAAAGTGAGATAAATACACCAACAACTATAGTTCTAAACAAATGAGCAATTTAATAAGTTTTATAGGTTATTTTTCAAAGAAATAGAGCTGTAGGATTGTCAAGTACAAAGAGTAAATTGAATTAACTGCCAAGGAATAGTATCAAATTTTAGTTACTGATGATGACTCAAGTTTTTGCTGAAATGTTAGAATTTTTTCACCTTTAAATCAATTTGACACGTTCTAACCAGTTTAAAAAGATCCAGTCTTGAATTTGGGTGTATGAAACAGTTGTTTCCTGATATTTGGTTGTTTGGGGTACATGTCACAGTAAAAGGAAGAACAAAGAGGTTTTGCTCGGAATCAGGCCATTGTGGTTGTTTTTCTCCCAGGGTGATAGTTTTTGGGGACAAATGCAGGGTTAAGGAAGAAATCATAAAAGCACCAGAATGTTCGTATTAGCAGTCCCTGAGTTGTTTCACTGAGTGTAAAGCCAAGAACTCTCCTGTTACCTGATTATTGGTCCAAGTGTTGACAACACATTCAGCTTACTGACAATTATATAAAGAGAATATATATATATATATATATATATATGAAGAGAAGTGAATCAGATTTTAAAGCAGTGAAAAGGGTGACACAGTTAAAACATAAATGTCTTTCTTAAGAATCGATCATTATTGGGCGCCTGGGTGGCTCAGATGGTTAAGCATCTGCCTTCGGCTCAGGTCATGATCCCAGGGTTCTGGGATCGAGTCCCGCATCAGGCTCCCTGCTAGGTGGGGAGCCTGCTTCTCCCTCTGCCTCTGCCTCTCTCTCTCTCTCTCTGTATCTCTGACTCTCATGAATAAATAAATAAAACATTTTAAAAAAAAGAATCGATCATTATTGAAAAGGAAGATGGCAGATTGTGGAAAGCTGAAATGTCTCAGGTCAATAATTGAGCCTCTGTGGGTCTGTATGCATCTGGAGCTGCATAAAGATGTAATTATGGGGCTCAGAGCATCTCCCTTCAAAGCTTGTCTCATAGGCCTTCTTGAGCCAGAGGACAGACGATATCTCCCAGAGCCAGATGGTATGAGGGGAGAAAATCCACCCCAAGGGAAGACAAATGTTTTGTAATAAGTGTGAGCAATTGGCTGAAGGGAACAATTACTTTTATCTCTGCTACTGAGCCTCTGGATTCTGCCAAGTATATTTATGCTCCTTGGCAAACACTGGATTTTAATTTCTTGGCAAAACATACGCACAGAAATCTCTTTTACAATATCTAGTAAAAGATCCTACTTTGTAAACACTCACTCTACAGTTTAAAAGCTGCAGGAGAGGATTAAATCACATAGGCCTCCTTAAATCTTCAGAGAGGAAAGAATTCTTCATGAAAAAGGAACATCCGGGCAGTTAACAGGAAGGAGTCTCTTTTGTTGGGGGGGTATTTGGTCTGTCTCCTCTCCTATTAAGTGTTCTTACTGATTCTGCGAGAGTTTGAATTCTTGATGCCACTTCAAAAACAGAGCCATACCCTCCAGCCCACCCTTTGGTTGCTCATCAATCCCCGGGCACGACAGGCTCTTCTTATCTTTCTTCCTTTCTGGTGTGAATGTGACAGCATAACTTTAGCACCATCAAGTCACCAAGAACCCTGGAGTGCGTGATTAGTGAACTTATTAAGTGTTACTCGGGAGAATTCCCTATAAAAGCTAAACCAAGGATCTGGGCATAAGTGAGCTCCTGGCACACAGCACTAAACAAAACTGACAGAAATAAAACTTGGAGCTCCTGAAACCAACAACCTTCTCTGTGAGAAAGTGCTCTGACAAGGAAAAATGTTTTGAGTAGTGACACAGACTGCCTCCGGGTTGTGGCCATGCTGAGGAGCAGGCTTTCTATGGGGGCTTGTGATTGGGCCCTACCTGTTTTGTTCATAGGGAAAGGTATTGGCTAGAAAAATCACCAAGTTGAATTTTTCCTTTTTTTTTTTTTTTCTTTTTTTGGTCTTCTAAAATCTGGTACATGGTAAAATGCGGTGCACGCATAGCCCCCAAGGGATATATTACTACATGTACAGACAGTACATCTCCGAAGGGATATCCCTTAATTCAGGTTCAGCTATCATTGACCCAGATTTAAATTTTCTTAGTTTAAGCTCCATTTTGATAAGAAAAAATTATTCTTCCCACTCAGCCATGCTCATGCTACTCTTTCTAATCTAGAGCAAGGGTGGTGGATTTGTGACACATACATATCAGACATTGTTAATGATCATTCAGTCCAATAAGCCTTCAGAACTTTCCTCTGCAGAGCACTCCGAGCAGTCATCTCCCAAAAGACTTCTTAGAAGGATATGAGAGTGTGTCATGGCAACCAAGGGCAGGAATGAAGGAATGCCCTGACCAGCTCAAGAAGCACAAGGCTCTTGAAGCCTTTTCTTTACCTTTCTTCTCTGTTCCTCATGAGCATTTGTGGTGGGCAGGATAATGGCCCCCTCAGATGTTCTAATCCCTGGAACCTGTGAAAATGCTACTTCACATGGCAAGGAGGGACTCTGCTAATGAGATGAAGTGAAAGATCTTGAGATGGGGCAATCAGCCTGGATTATCAAGGTGAGCCCAGTATAATCACAAAGTGGGCCTTAAAAGAGGGAGATAGGAGAGTCAGTCAGAAGAGGAGATATAACAATTGGACCAGAGGCTGTAGTGATGCAACCATAAGCCAAGGTATGCAGGCAGCCTCCAGGAGATGGAAAAGGCAAGGAAGGGGGATTTCCCGTAGATCTTCCAGAAGGAATGCAGCTCTGACAACCCATTTTAGGCTTCTGACCTCCAGAATTGTAAAATAATAAATTGGCTTGTTTTAAACCACTAAATTTGTGGTAATTTGTTACTGTATCAGTAGGAAACTAATACAGCATTGACTTCATTTGGCTTCCTCTATTGGCTAAGAGACTGGCTGTTTTTCTGCTCTTCAGTTCATGTGGCAAAAACACCACCTCCCCAGGGTGCCCAAGGTTACGTGTTGCAGGTACCATCACAGATTCTGACTCAACTTTCTTGGTTCCGTTCCCAACTTCCAAAGAGTGAAGGTGCCCGGGTCAGCTTGGGTCAGGGGATCCCCCTGTGGCTGGCCAGCCAAAACCAGGCTGTAGGATCACACAGCATAAGCAAGGCTGCCAGGAACCCACTCCTGTGGATGGGCTGGGCAGCTCCTGGGGATGAGAGGCAGGGCAGGCCTCTCAACAGGTGCCTAGTACATTGTTCATGCCTTCATTTGTCAATCTCTTAAATTTAAAATTTTACTCTACAAATTCCATGTATTGGGGTGTTGTAGATTGATCACAATAATGGTCCCATTGTTTCATTCCTCTATATATTTATACCTTTTGGTAGTGCCCTTCTCACCTGCTCTGACCTTGACCACATGCCTTGCTTCAGCCAGTAGGACAAATGGTCTTACAAAAGCACTTGCATATTTCTGCTTCTTCTCTCAGACCCTTATCCTTGTCTTAAGGGCAGGCCTATGGCAGCTTACTGGAGGATGAGAGATCAGGTAGCACAGAACCAAGTCATCCCAGCTGAGGTCATCCTAGACCAGCCAGTCCCCAGCCAACCTGAGACCTGACCACAAATGTGTCAGTCAGCCCAACTAGGTCAGCTCATATCAGCACAATCGCTGAGCCAACCTCTGGACTTATGAACAAGAATAGATGTTACTGTTGAATGCCACTGAGGTTTCACAGTTGCTGTTATACAGCGTTATCATGACAATAGATAATTGATATGGGGGAATGTGATGTTTAAATATAATTTTATTTCCTTAATTCAATCACATTTAAGGCTAATTCTAATTATCCTAGACAAAAATGGCTTTAAGCATCTCAGCCAGAGATGAGACTTGAAGCATCAGAAGGGATAGAAGGCAGACTAATGTGTGGATTTTTTTTGCAAATCTCCTATTTATCCATCCCTCTGGCACTACGCGAAGTGCTCCCCCAAAGCTTACCTTATAGCGCTCCATAGACACTCTGTGAGGTAGGTTTGTTGAGGAAATGAAGGAATGAAGGAATTTGATGAGGAGGAAATTGAAGTCCAGTGAGAATTAAGTAACTTGCTCCAAGTTGCTTCCATATGACGTCCACGAATTTAGATTTGATCCCAGATCTGTCTGTTGCAAAGCCTCTTCCCGATATCAGGCCCAGTGTCCTTCAGTACCCAGCATGCAGATGTAGCAAATAAAAAATATATGACATTCAGTTAAATTTGAATTTCAGCTAAAAAATGACTTATTTATCTGAAGTTCAAATTAATTGGTGTCTTGTAATTTATCTGGCAACCCTACCAACATGAAACTTATTTGTTGGTGGGGGGAGGGGCATGTAGGAAGTGTGGTAGAGTTCATTCCACCCTAGTAATAATATATTTGAAAATAACTTGATTGTTACACCTGCAGAAGAGGTTATGTGTTCTCTGAGGGTTTACAAGGGAAGGATGCTGAGGCTCTGCTCTCACACTCCCGAGTCTTTAACTTTTTGTAAGTTCTGTGACCTCAAATGCCTCTGGTCATGTGCTCTTGGTCACATATTCTCCTAGTCACAGAATGGGAACATCCATGCCCCTTTGCTGATTCTTTCCTAGGCTGCATTAAAGACGAATGGAAAGTGTGTAAATCATTTGGTGTATGTTGCTGGCTATGAATGAATTAAAAGTCTGAAGACACAGGATTTTTTTCTGTCTATGCATAAGAAATTAAGGATAGATCAGAGTAAGTGAATAATGGCTAGCCTATATAGTCCTTATTATGCCAGGAATTTCTCTAAACATTTAAAATAGTTTAACTCATTTAATCAACACAAAAACTCTATGAGGCAAATGCTATTATCATCATCTCATTTTATAGAGGAGGAAACAGAGAGGTTAAGTTAGCAACCTAAGGTTGCACAGCTAGTGCAACCTTAGGTGTTTAACCACCGTGCTATTCTGCCTCTCACTTAGTGTCTCCTGAATTTCTACTGTGTGCCAGGCATTGTCTTGAGATGTGGTAGTGAACAATACAGTTTCTCCTCTATGAATCATACATTCTGATAAGGGAAGGCAGAAAATAGAGGTGAAAAAAATTTCCCCTAGTGATAAGTGCTATGAGGATAGTAAGTCAGGGTCATATGATGAAACACTTCTAGTGAAAGTACGGCTGCTTTAGAATAGGGAACGATTTTTGGAGGAAGTATCATTTGAGCTGAGATCTTATTTAAAAAAGGAACTAGCCATGCAAAAATCTGGTGGAAGAACATTCCAGGAAAAGGGGATGCTCTTGTGGCCAAGGCATTTGAGAAACAGAAGTCACGCAGTACCGCTGAGATAAAAGGGGAACGGGAGAGAGGGGAAAGATGTGGCCCAAAGGTTGGGTCAAGTCACATCTGTGGGCCATGGTGAAGGAAGATGATATTCTCCGTAGGATGGACAAATATTGGAGAGTTCTGAGCATGACAAGGACAGATATGATCTTGAGTTTTTTTTTTTTTTTTTTTTAAAGATTTTATTTATTTATTTGAGACAGAGAGAATGAGAGACAGAGAGCATGAGAGGAGGAGGGTCAGAGGGAGAAGCAGACTCCCTGCCGAGCAGGGAGCCCGATGCGGGACTCGATCCCGGGACTCCAGGATCATGACCTGAGCCGAAGGCAGTCGCTTAACCAACTGAGCCACCCAGGCGCCCCTATGATCTTGAGTTTTAAGGGTCACCATAGTTGCCAAATGAAGAAGAGACTGCGAGTCAGTGCAGGGTGGGTGTGACTGGTAAAAGCAGAAGTAAGGGGATCAGTTAGGAGGCTGTTGCTGTAGCTCCTGACAGACGTGGGGTTTTGGACAAGGGTGGCCGAGTGGATGGATTTGGGGTATGTTTGTGGGGTGGAGTTGGAGTAAGAAGGTGAGGAAGTAAAGCAGATATGTAGGTTTTTGGCTTGAGCAGCCTGGTTGTTGTAGTGCCGTTTAACAACATGAGGAAGCCTGGGGAAGGAGCAGAATAGAGTTCTGTTTTGACCATGTTAAGTTTGAGATTTTTTTTTTTTAAGATTTTATTTATTTATTTATTTGACGGAGAGAGAGAGACAGTGAGAGAGGGAACACAAGCAGCGGGAGTGGGAGAGGGAGAAGCAGGCTTCCCGCCAAGCAGGGAGCCCGATGCGGGGCTCGATCCCAGGACCCTGGAATCATGACCTGAGCCGAAGGCAGACGCTTGATGACTGAGCCACCCAGGCACCCCTAATTTGAGATTCTTAAGAGACATCCAAGAGGGACTGTCAGGGCATCAGCTGAACCGCCATCCTCTACCGCCTTTTGCTCCATGTAAACCCAGAAACAGAACTCAGCGTATCTCTTAGATCCTTAAATAGCATTTGCTCATGAGTAACGTAAACTGAAGATTTTGTTCAGGAGATGGCAGAGGCATCTTACGTCATAAATCTCATAGCAAACAACTCAAACACTAATTAGACAGTTGTTTGGAAAAGGCTCCTCCTGGTCCTTGGCCGTGTCTTCCACAGGGGTTTCTCTCTCTGATCTTTCTTCTACACAGCACATCAATGTTTCAGGCTCTTCTCTTTTTCAAATGTATTGTAGCTGTGCCCTGAATTCCAAAATCCTTCAGGTTGCAAAGTCCTCTCTCTGCTATGACACAGAACTATCCGGCTCTGCCATCTTGCTTACGCACAAATTTCCACATCCAGATGCATCAGGCTGCTTAGCAAAGAGTCTCCCTTAGGTACCCTGGCCCATCCACCTAGAGTCTGGAAACTTTAAGGTTATAGATGAGAGTAAATATTTCCTGTTTTGTAAGTGTGCATATGCACACCCATAAAAGTATCTTGGTCTTGTCCTTCAATATCAAGAATTGTTCTTCAGAGATAAATGGGTAATTGTTCATGGGCTATTTATCATTACAGATTTTGGCGTGAGATAGTCTTTTTTCCAAATTACAATCACCGTACTTATGCTTTCTTCATATGTAAAAAGAGGGTGTTCTTGATTGAGGATGATTAGAATCCCAGTATTTTTAGTTCTTTTTGTTGTCATTCAATCTTCTAAGACTAGAGGAGAGAACATGCTTCTTATGTCTTGGTTAAATAAGGCCATCCATGATCCATGTGATCATCTGATGTTTGCACTATTCTCAGCTGCTCCCGACTAGGTGCCAGGCCCTGTGCTAGCTAAGTAGGACCATGTTCCAGCCCCCAGGTTTATATTCTAACAGGAAAAGTTGTGTTCGAGAAAATTTGGAATAATGAGATGTAGGAAAATGTTATGAATTTTATCATTGACTCTGCTTCAGGAGTAAGTACTCTGTCCTTATTTCAGAAAGCCTGCTGTGCAAATAATCGCTGACCAATCTGACCAAACAGAAATCCCATCTTAATGTAGCATTTACTGACATGCAATATTTATACATTTGTGATGATTCTGAGGAACAGAATTCCCTGCTTTATCTCCTGTGGTAAGGTTCAAAAACCCCAAGAGCACTAAGTCAGGGCTTCTGCCAGCTAGCACTGCATTAGGAAGGAGTGTTTATTAGTTTGCAAAAGTAGCGTGTAAATGAAGCATTCCTGCATGCTGAGCAGGCAGTGAATCTGGATGCATCACACCAAGAAGAGATCTGAACTGTAGCACTGCTGAAGTCTCTTGGCCCCTTTGTCAATAAGGGTTCATTTGTGAATGGCCATTTGAATGTTCACTCAGAATGTGCAGCCCAGAAAATCAACAGCAGGTTACATGAGTGGTGAGAACATTTTCCATTTGTTATCTGTCAGAAAACATGAGCTGGTGTCCTGAAACCGTCTCAAAGGTAAATGGATTAGAGATCACTTTTTTCCAGTTGTATTTATAATAGCGAAAGTAATAAAAAAAACCGTTTGATTCAATCCATAACAGTATGTCTTATATCAGATCTAAGTCAATAAGCAAATAAATGAATGGAGGGGGGGGGCCTGGGTGGCTCAGTTGGTTGGGCGACTGCCTTCGGCTCAGGTCATGATCCTGGAGTCCCTGGATCGAGTCCCGCATCGGGCTCCCTGCTCAGCAAGGAGCCTGCTTCTCCCTCTAACCCTTCCCCCTCTCATGTGCTTGCTCTCTCTCATTCTCTCTCTTTCAAATGAGTGGATAAAATCTTTAAAAAATAAATAAATAAATAAATAAATGAATGAATGGAGGGATATTGAGTTAGCCTGGAGCGGGTGATCATTTTTGTTCTGGATCTGCTATTTTTTGGCTGCCTTCTCTGGAAAAGCAACAGGAAGTGCCCTTAGTTGACTGCAGCACACATTGTCCTAGGCAAACATACAAATGGGTGGGCACTGTGCTGTCCGGGGATCTCTGACTGGGGTGTGTCCCCAAAATTGTCGTTTTGAGTTCTCTTCAAAGAAATACAACTTGGCTCCTTCTATCGCATGGAACATTCTCTCTCTCTCTCTCTCTCTCACACACACACACAACTTATTTAGTTGATTTTGTCACCCTAGTAAAATGTACACATTTTCGTACTTAGTCTTTGAAGAGTTGCTTCTTTACTTCCCAACATTAACAGATTATTGGTAATTTTATTCTGAAAAATGTTAGACTCACAGAAAGCATGGAAAGTAATATAACAAAAATGTGGGTGCTCACTCTTCAGAATTAACACATATTAACAATGTGTTTTATTTGCTTCAGATTTTTTTAAGACATAAAAATTAGAGACAATGTCTCTTTTGTGCCACCTCATTCCCCTCCTTCTATTCCTAGACACAAGACCATCGGGAAGTTGCTGGGTAGTTTCCTTCTAAGATCGTATATCTTTGCTACAGATGTCTGAATTGATGACAATATTTGGTTCATGTTTGTATTTTAAGACTTGATGCAAGTTCAGTTTATCTTATAAATCAGTCTGAAACTTGTCTTTTTTAATACTCAGCATTGTTTTTGAGATTTATCCATAGGAAGCATTTAGATCTAGTTTAGCCATTCATTCTAATCGGTGTAGGACTATTCCACAATTTATTTATCTATCTATTTAAAGTTCTTTCCTCCCTCCCCAATCCCTATCGGCAGTAATAAACAATGTTATTGTGGGCATATTTGTATATGTCTCCTTGTACTAAAATACTATTCTCTAGAGTATATTTCTAAAAGTGGAATTGCTTATCAGTACAATATACAGATTTTCAACTTTATCAGCTATTGCCAAACTGGTCTCCAAAGTTGTTCCAATGTGCATATTACTGGTCACATATTAGAATTCTATTTCTATCACATCTATTCTATTCTGTTCTATAATTCTATTTCCTTGTATCCTCACTAATACCAAGTATTATTATTATCAGACTTCAAAGTATTACTTGTCTGATGGGTGCAAAATATATTGTCATTTGCATTTTCCTGATTACCAATGAGGCTGAACATTTTGTCATACTTTTTTTTGGCCATTTAGGTTCTCTCTTTTATAAATTGCTTAATGGTGTCCTTGCTCATTTTTCCGTTTTGTTATTTGTATTTTCTCATAGATTTATAGAAATTCTTTTTATATTCCTGATATTATGCTTTTTGGCTGCATGAGTGGCATAAGTCTTTTAGAGTTTGTGGATTGTCCTTACACATTATTTATGTTGTCTTTTACCAGGTAGGAGTATTGCATCTTAATGTATAAAATCTATCATTGGTGCTTTTTTTTTCATTGTGGTGAAATACACATAGCATAAAATTGACCATTATTGACATTTAGTACAGTCACAATGATGTGCAACCATCATCACCATCTAGTTTTAGAAGGTTTTCATTCTGCCAAAAGGCCCCCCACACCTGATAAGCAGTCACTCCTTCTTCTCCCCCTATATAACATGTGGCATTTTGTGACTGACTTCTTTCACTTAGCATGTTTCCAAGCCTCATTCACGTTGTAGCAGGTATCAGTACTTCATTCCTTTTTATGGCTGAATAATACTGATTTGTATATACCACAAACAAATAGTGTGGATAATCCACATTATGTTTATCCATTCAATGTTATCCATTCAACAGTTAATGGACATTTGGATTGTTTTCACCCTTTGGCTATTGTGAATAGTGTTGCTATGAACATCGCCATACTCTGTTTGAGTCCGTCTTTTCGATTTTTTGGGTGTATTTCTAGGAATGGAATTGCTGAGTCATAATGGGAATTCTATGTTTAGCTTTCTGAGGAACACCCAAAACTGCATTCCACAATAGCTACACCATTTTACATTCCTACCGATAATGTATGAGGGTTTCCGATTTCTCCACATCCTTATTAACACTTGTTATTTTCCATTTTAAAAATTACTATTATTATAACTATTCTAGTGGGTGTGAGCTTACCTCATTGTGGTTTTGACCGGCATTTCCCTAATGACTAATGACATTGAACATCTTTTCATGTTTATTTGTTGGCTGTTTTTATATCTTTTTTGGAGAAATGTCTAGTAAAGTCCTTTGCCCTTTTTTTTTTTAAGATTTTATTTATTTATTTATTAGAGAGTGAGTGAGAGAGAAACAGCATGAGAGAGGAGAGGGTCAAAGGGAGAAGCAGGCTCCCCGCTGAGCCGGGAGCCCGATGTGGGACTTGATTCCAGGACCCTGGGATCATGACCTGAGCCGAAGGCAGTCGCTTAACCAACTGAGCCACCCAGGCGCCCTCTTTGCCCATTTTTAATGAGTTCTCTTTTTGTTATTGAGTTGTCATAGCTCTTTATATATTCTGGATATTAGATGCTTATCAATTTGCAAATATTTCTCCCATTCTGTAGTTTCTTCTCATTTTCTTGGTAGTGTCCTTTGATGTGCAAAAGTTTTTAATTTTGATGAACTCCAATTTTTCTATATTTTTCTTTTGTTGCTTGTGCTTTTGATGTCGTATCTAAGACCCAATTGCTAAATCCAAGGCCATGAACATTTACCACTATTTTTTCCTAAGATTTTATGGTTTTAGCTCTTATAATTAGGTCTCTAATCCATTTTGAGTTAAATTTTATATAATTGAAATTTCTTATGACTTAGAGATATTCTTTCTATATTCTCAGTGTTAATGCTTTGTTACATGGATGGCAAAGGCCTTTTAGAATTTGTGATTTGTCTTTTTATTTTATTCATAAGCTCTTTTATTGTGTAGAAGTATTACATTTTTTAAAAAGATTTATTTATTTGAGAGAGAGAAAGACAGCACCAGTGGGGGGGGAAGGGGCAGAAGGAGAGGGAGAGAATCTCAAGCAGACTTCCTACTGAGTGTGAGCCCAACGTGGGGCTTGATTCCAGGACGCCGAGATCATGACCTGGGCCAAAATCAAGAGTTGGAGGGTTAACTGACTGAGTCAACCAGGAGCCCTGTAGCAGTATTACATTTTAATGTATACAATTTATTATTTGTGGTTTTGGGGTCTGTTTAAGAAATCTTTCTCTTTCTGAGGTCATAAAATTATTTGCCTGTATTTTTATATTTTCCTTACTTTTAGGTCCACACAATTTATCTAGAAATTATTTTTACATATAACATGAGGTAGGGATCTAATTATTTTTTTCCCTACATGGATAACTAATCATCTTAACAGTATTTATTGACTTTCCCTCCTAATTTGTAATATTACCTCTGTTGTATACCAAGTTCTGGGTTCTGTTTGTTTATACTTCGTGTGTGTCACCCAATTTCTATTATTACAGCTTTGTTATAAGTCTTAGCAACTAATATGTCAATTTCCCTCTCCTGGTTCTTCTTCAAAATTGCCTTGGTGTGGTAGACAAAATAATGTCCCCTTGGCCCCCCATGTAAATGTTCCTTTCTAGTCCTCATCCTTCTTATTTTGGTCTGTTGTCTAACTGCATTGATTCGGCTTTCAGGTCAGTAGAATAAAACAGTGATAGTATTTCCTTCTTGTTCTAGTTGACTGGCTTTGTAGTTATATATATTTTTGCCCTATTTTGAATGATGAAGCAACTTGTACTGTTCTGGGGATAGCCTGTCCAAATTATGGAGACTAGCTACTTCTTTTATGCTGTTAGTTCTACAAAAATCTTTCTAGAATGAGCTTCCATCTTTGTGCCATTTATTTTCCTTGGCCCAAATGACAGCCTTCTTGGGAAAGTTGGTAGGTCGCTCTTACAAACCCTGTTTATGGTATAAAGTTAAAAATATCCCTAAAGGGAGCAATAAGCCAAGTAAATCTTAGTAACAATATTATCTTTTGCTAGGATTTCTTTTATCAGTCTAGGATATTCAGGATAAATATCTAGAATATTCTTTATCAGGCTCCCACCACTTTCTCAGTGATTTTACTGAACAACCTGAAGAAGATCTGGTGTACTCTTAGAGCACCAAAGGAGTCTGGTCCCAAATTCGAACAAACTGAAGGAGATAAACCCAGCCCCTGTTGGAGGTGTGGTGGGCTCAGCTGCTGTCCTACAGAGCTCTACGAGGAGGTAGGAAACTGAGGGCCCAGCCTTCCCAGGCCAACACAATGAGTCCGCAAACGCATGTATGAGCTGCAATGGCGCCTGACCTGACACCAACATCCTAAGCTTAAATATGGCTGTGGCTTCACCTCTGCTTTCCAAATCTGGAAAAAATTTCTCTTGTGGCCAACCTGAACCCAGAACCATGCAGAGAGGGAAATCTGGGAAACATGGTTTTAACTTAACTACATTGACAATAAAAAGCCACCATAATTGTTGTCTTGCTAGATAGTCAGAAAGTACCTTATGTATATCATGTTGACTGCATACAGAGTACCTTTACTGGGGCAAGTTTTAAATTTTTTTTAAAGGTTTATTTATTTATTTATTTATTTATTTGAGAGAGCGAGAATGAGAGAGAGAGAGAGTACATGAGAGGGGGGAGGGTCAGAGGGAGAAGCAGACTCCCTGCCGAGCAGGGAGCCTGATGCGAGACTCGATCCCGGGACTCTGGGATCATGACCTGAGCCGAAGGCAGTCGCTTAACCAACTGAGTCACCTAGGCACCCCCCAAGTTTTAAAATTTTTAATAAAAGTCTATGAAAGCTTCATTTGAAAAATATTTCTTATCTTCCAACATTGGACATTGTCCACTATATTTTTCCACAGTCCCTCATAGTTGACAGTTGACTTTTTCTCTTTCTTTATTTTGTATCTATTTGTATTAGATAATAAATGTCTACCACATCATCAGCACAAAAGACAAGCCAAAATTGTTTTAAAGAAATACATAAAAGTATACATGATTATTTGTTGCATATGTGATTTACCATTGTAACTTTCCTCAAATCCTTTCTGGAAGCCATGGGATACAAAAAATAAAAACAGAATATTTTCTCAAGAATGTTTGATTTTCACAGAACTTTCCAAAGAAAAGTTCAAAGAAAATCCTCTTAACACTTGCATTTCTGAAGAAGAATCCTCTCAATGATCACTTTTTATTTACTGATGTTTGGAAACAAGATATATGGTCAAAATGATCTCTTTAAAATGAAAGTACAGGGTCTCTTTTTATGTGCATGTATTTGCTAATTTTGTGTGTGTGTTTCTTCCTCAGCCAAAGCTAGATGCCCTTGTTTCTCCTGTGTCTTGGGTAAAAATTCTTGACTCAAAATAAAAAGTCTGAATACAGAACAAAACTTTCGGATAAGGATTTGAAGTGGAAGCCTACTAAAAAGTTTTTGGTATATGGCATCTGGTCTACTTCATTATTTATGTCACTTTTGAGATCTTATCTTTCATTCCTTAGGAAACTCAAACTACAGCCTCTAGTTTTAAACCCTGGGGAACTGTTCTTTGGCATAAGAAATAAAGATACTTATCAGAAACCAGTTTTTTTTTTTTTTTATCAGAAACGAGTTTTATTTTGTTTTGCCTAGAGAAAATTTCATGTAAAATAATGTATCTAAGTATAACACCATTATTTCTGTGCTATAATTTATACTTGGGAAGTCTTCTTGGAATATGATACTTTGTGACTGAACAAACTGGATTTCCTTATTTCAAGTTCTTGTTAAGATGATAAATAGGTTCACAGAGATACATCTGACTGAACCAGTGTTAAGTGTTTTTTGTATTTTTCTTAAAAGTTGGGGACTATTTCAATCAGAGAAAGACATGTATCATATGACCTCACTGATATGAGGAATTCTTAATCTCAGGAAACAAACTGAGGGTAGCTGGAGTGGTGGAGGGTCGGAGGGATGCGGTGGCTGGGTGATAGACATTGGGGAGGGTATGTGCTATGGTGAGTGCTGTGAAGTGTGCAAGACTGTTGAATCACAGATCTGTACCTCTGAAACAAATAATACATTATATTTTTTAAAAAGCAGAAGAAGATAGCAGGAGGGGAAGAATGAAGGGGGGGAAATCAGAGGGGGAGATGAACCATGAGAGACGATGGACTCTGAAAAACAAACTGAGGGTTCTAGAGGGGAGGGGGATGGGAGGATGGGTTAGCCTGGTGATGGGTATTAAAGAGGGCACGTTCTGCATGGAGCACTGGGTGTTATACGCAAACAATGAATCATGGAACACTACACCAAAAACTAATGATGTAATGTATGGTGATTAACATAACATAATTTAAAAAAAAAGTTGGGGACTATTTGTAAGATTATTTGCAGGGGAATAAACAACTAGTCTCAGGTATGTTTTTCTACCTGTATTCAGTTTCTTTTATAGATGTAGATGATGGTATGATTCCACAGGTATTGGTGTTATATTATTGGTATTATATTATCATAATTAGGATCTCAGAAGCTATAGTCTATATGGAATAGGATGAATTTTTTTGTAAATTAAAAGAAAACATTTTAAAGATATGTGTTCAGAGGTACATATAGAGTATGTGTGTGTGTATATATATATATATTATAAAATGTCCCCTCACTCTCTTTCCTTTTCCCCTCAGTCTGTTCATTTTTGCTTATAACCTTTATTACCTGGATTAATTTAAGTTGTCCTAACCAGTTTTAGCAGAGTTACAAACATACTATTGACCATGATGTTGAATTAATTTGATCTTCATTGATGTCATGGTAGGAGTAAAAGGTCAGGAATAGCTCCCTCAGAGACTTAAAGATGGGTAGGTGTGTACCCGGAGAGAGGAGCAGAGCACTGCACACTGAGGGGCAACATGAGCCAATGGTGGGTGAAACTGCAAGTATCTCAGCACTGAGACCAGACACCACAGGTACCTCAGGTGAGAGGAGGGAGTGAGCAGCCCCAGGCCAACCTGGCTTGCCTGCTAAGGAGCTTAGCTCTTACCCTGGGGATGATAGGGAGCCAGTGATGACTTAGAAATGAATTGGTTCTGGACAAGAGTTACAGGTTAGACTCCTAGGTCCTAGAGGTGCAATGTTATAGTGTTCTATTTTTGGAAACTTATTCCATAAAAAGAAAAGCCCCAATCATGACAACAAACAGAAAAGAAACAATACAAAAATATATGCTTTTACAAATGTGTTTTAAAAGCTATGTGGCGAAGGCTACTTTGGGTTTTTTTGTTTGTTTGCTTGCTCTGTTTTGTTTTGCATGAATTGTACCGAAGTTGTCTTCTTTCCTTGTAAATCTCCCTGTAGCAAACATGGGGATTTTTTTTTCCAAAGACCTTTGGCCCCAATTAAAAATTGGGGTGGTTTGTCTCCAAACTGCGAGCTGACAATTAGACTCATCCCTTCATTTATTTAATAAATATTTATTGAACACCTATCACATGAGATATTGTTCTGATGGCAAATGAAAAAGACAAAAACCCTGCCATTATGGAGATTTTTTTTTTCCACTCGGAGAGAAAGACAATAAGCCCCCGCACAGGTGCGTGCACACATGCCCTCTCCCTTCCCCCAACTATAATGCCAGGTAGTGAGAAGGGTAATAAAGATTATAAAGAAAAATGAAGAGACTGAGGGAAAAAGGAAAGAGAGTGATGGGGACATTTTATAGAGTCATTTTATATTAGTCAAGGAAGATTTCTCTGTGGAAGTGACATTTGAGCAAAACCATGAAGGAAATGAGAGAACAATCATGGGACTGTCTGGGGAAAAGACATGTATGAGTGCCTCCCACTGTCTGCATGGCATGGAGCTAGGTGGGGCAGTTGCTCAAGTCACTACTGCTTTGGTGAATCCTTGCTGTGAACATAGATGTAGATTCGGTCAGTTGCATCATCTCTGACTTCACCAGACTCCTCAGTGTCCGCAGTCAACCTCAGATTTGTTGGTAACGTGTCATTGGATAGACACCAGTATGATGACGTTTGTGTTGGTGGTGGTGGTGCGGCTGGTGGTCTAGGTGTGTGCAGCCGTATGGTAAGACAGTTTTGAACATCAGAGGGCTGGAAGCCAATACACTATCAATATGGGATCTTAATAATATGATCACATTCTCATTAAAAAAATCAATGATGATAACAGCAACCGTCATTTTTTTTTAAAGCATGTGAGATGGACAAGTACTGTCCTCATGATAGAGGTGACAGAAGGGGCCTAGAAAGTCTAAGTTAACTTGCTCAAGATTATACAGTATATGCCAACAGTTAGGTTTGAAATGAGGTCTGTCCAACTTCAGAGTCCAAACTTTATACCAAGCACGGCACTGGTCTGCCTGCAAGGGTAATACCACCGAGAGCAGTATGGAGGATGGGCTGGGGAGGATGTGAGCGCTAAACAGGAGGAGGCAGTAGTTTTGATTAATTTCCTGACAACCTGCTCCCTTACCTGGGCATCCTGTACACGTAGCCTCCAGAATAAACACAACTCTTCTACGTTTCTAAGCATAGACTTATGATTGAGCAGACAGATTTCCTATGAGGACAAGTTTTTACAGAAATTCATCTTTAAGAATAATCTTCATTTGTAAGATTCAAAACTGTATTGTATCTGTGCGGGTTGAACTGAGAAATAAGAAGGTTGAAGTCGGGCTATTTTTTTTTTATTTGAGAGAGAGAATGAGAGAGAGAGAGAGCATGAGAGGGGGGAGGGTCAGAGGGAGAAGCAGACTCCCTGCCGAGCAGGGAGCCCGATGCAGGACTCGATCCTGGGACTCCAGGATCATGACCTGAGCCGAAGGCAGTCGCTTAACCAACTGAGCCACCCAGGCGCCCGAAGTCGGGCTATTTTATAGTTAAGAATGAACTGATGATTCTGTGGAAGCTGCATAAGTCCACAAACTCAAATAATCACAGCATGGGGCTGGACCTCTGGTGGATAAACCGTGTTTTCTTTTGGGCAGAATCATTTTCTCTTATGATATCTAAAATTAAGTGGATGCTGAGATAGCTGCATTCGCCCCCCCCAAAATAACTCATGTAAATTCAAATGACCGCTCATAATTGTAAATGTGTTTGATCTCCTTTTCCCTAATGGGAATGTGATGACAGGTGTATAAATTCTTTAAGCCAAACCATTAGCATCATACTGATGCTTAGCCTGACTTGGTGGTGAACGGGTTGGAAAGATTAAGATAACAGCTCTTCTCCTGCCAGTGAGATATCCATCATTAATATTTGGTTTTAGTTTTCATTTCACAGATACTCATTCACGGCTCAAAAACAAAACTTGTGAGGAAAACTGAATCAGAGTGATAGCAATTAGATTCTGATTTTAGTTTACCTTGTTAATTTCTCCCTATGTACAAAAAGCATGAATTTTTTGGCTTGCTTTCTTTTGCAGGGACTGTGCTTCCTGTTTCATTAAATTTTTTTTTTAATGTTGGAATCATCATAAACTCACGGGAACACTGTAAATTTTTTCCTTGAATCATTTGTGATTAGGTTTCAGACGTGATGATGCATCCTTAACCGGGACTGCGACAGACGGAGTGCCTCCAAAGACATTCTGCTGCATAACACAATATAATCACCCAAACCGAGAAGTTAACACTGCTGCCTCCTATCATCTGTTCTTCAAAACCCATGTAAATTGTGCTAGTTGCCCCAGGGTCCTTCATAGTGATGGGGTCAAGTTCAGAACCACACCCTGCCATTAGTTGTCCTGTCCATTTGGTTTCCTTCAGTCTGGAACGGTTCTTCACTCTTCTCTTGATTTTCATGACCTTGACTCTTTTGAAGATTAACAGGCCAGGCATTTTGTAGAATATTCTTCAATTTGGGTTAGTCTGGTGTTTCCCCGTGATTAGATTCAGGTTACAAAGTTTTGGGATTAGATTCAGGTTACAAAGTTTTGGCAGGGAGAAATACCACAGAACTGACACCGTGTTCCTACTGCGTCCCGTCTTCCGGCTCACAGTGCAAATGGGTTCCATTACTGAGGATGTTTACTTGGATCCCCTGGTTAAATCAGGGTCTATCAGCATTTCTGACTGTAAAGTTACTCTTTCCCTTTTGTAATTAATAGTTATTTTGTCCAGAGTACTCTGAGACCATATAAATATCCTGTTTATGGCTCCTTCTTTCCTTGAACACTAATTTTCTTGCACAATCATATGTTCCTGTTTTGTCTTACACTTTTTCTGCCCTTGGCCTGGGGTGAGACATTTCTCCAAGGAGCCCTGGTTCCTTTTAGAGGAAAATGGCATTTAGAGATCAGGATCTGTGTGGTAGATGTGCTTATTGCTATTGGCTGGGGAACGCAGTTGCTAATCTCAGTCTCAGCAGGAAAAACCAGAAAACACACACACCTACTTAGATATGCCTTTATTTCTATATTTATCTGTATAAATTGAAAAGCAGGAATTAATACCAATACCCCCAATTCCAATTCAATACCAGAGCATTCATTCTACTTTTCTCTCTTTTTATATTTCTCTAGCAGTGACAGACCTGGTTTCCATTATCCTTAGTATAATTGCTTGTTTGATAAATCCATTTGTAACTAGTCTCCCATCCCCACCATCAGCCTTTCCCCCCACATCTACCTCTTTCTGCTCAATCTGCCCCAGTCTGAGCCCCCGACTGCCCCACTTGGACATCTGTTCTCACTCTGCTTGGGTTCTGACAGCCCATGCCAGGCAGCCCCCCAGTGCATGCCCTTCTCAACCCGCTCAGGTTCCTAAACTCTGTTGCTGGGCTGTCCGCTCGCAAGGATGCCCTAGTCTCCCACTCAGGTTCTGAGCCCCTACACCAGTTCACCCCCTGTGTGGATAGCCTCCTCATTCCCCTTGGGCTCTGATAACCCATGCAAGGCTGCTCCTCTGAATGGACTGGAAGATACTAAAACGTGGGGCATCAAAACAAAAGACACAACAGTCTCTCCCTCCTGCAACTCACAATCTAGTGCAAGGAGAGAGACCATGAATGTTATAAATATGTCAACCTTGAAGTATGTTTAAGGTCACTCATATTGGAAAAGGACGGACTAGGATAAAGGGAATGAGGAGTGGGGGGGGGTGCAATTTTAGGAAGGGGAGTCAGTGAAGACCTCACTGAGAAGCTGTCACTGGAGTAAAATTTTGAAGATGAGGAAGTGAAGAAGTGAGCCATGGCTGTCTGGGAGAAGAGCATTTATTCCAGGTCAAAGCAGCAGCCAGGGAAGTGATCTGAGATGGGAGCTTGCTGGCCGGCACCAGGCACAGCACGCTGGGCTGGGAGCCAGAGTCAGCAGTGGGGGAGAGGGGTGGGACAGGGGGCCTAGGGAATGTGGACACATCATGTCACCAAACTGATGTCTGCATTCCAATCCCAGCTTTAACCACTCTGACTGTTGTTTACATATAAAGCTATCAGGTTTTTTTTTTTTCATGTGATTTGTCTCTTAATCCCAAATTCTGATCAAAGGATTCCAAATAGTAGTATTTTAACCTGGTCAAGTAGGTGAACTAAAGGCAAGGCTTTTAAAAAACTATTAATACTGATAACACAGGATAATTTTGTTTCCTCACTTAGTATATTTTTGCAACAGTTGTGATTCACTATAACTTAATTGAGAACACAGAAGAAATTTGTGGAAGGAAGATAGGACTCTCCACCTTCCTTAGTTTTCCAGACTGGCATTTCATGGACAGATGTGAACATCTGAACTAGTGTTTCATCTTAGAAGTGGGCGTCTGACTCCCCGGTCACCATAATAGGTAGTAAAGAGAATAAAGATCCCACGTTTATAGTTAAGCTTGCCCTTCTTTTATTGGAATGCGTACTTACACCAGAAGGATTTATTTTTACAGGTCAGGGAAGTGCCCACTGTGATGTGGTTATTGTGTCTTCCATTTTACAAGTAACATGAGGTCAGGTATTTTTAAAAACATGAAAAGTTAATGTTGAATTTTCAAAAGCCTAAGCCTTTTTGGCTTGTTCCTCTGGGCTCTTCACAATGAGGGTATGTTAAGAAGCTTTCTACAACCTGAAAGATAGTCTCAACTGTGTCTTCAAAGGTTTAATTGTGCAGCTGTTGATTTTTGAAGTGTTTAATTTATGATGTATCATGCATACTCTTAGGACTGAGATGAGTATTGGTCAGTTAATTCTGGCAAAAATATCATTTGATGACTAAAAGTAGTGAGTTCCATTTTCAAGGAAAGAGATTATTCTCTGGGCCTTAGCACAGGCATCTAATTCCACATCATCTCAAGGCCCAATTTTTAACACAAAAGACAAGTTTCAGCTGATAAGTTCAAAGCTTGCGATTCCTAGTCTGCAGAACCAATCCAAGAATTTATAGGCAAATGACTCATGAGAAACCAAATGACTGTGTGATGTCAGGTGGCAAGATCGGCACCATAATCATAAGGGGGATCTTATGAGAATGTCCTTAGTGAGCAACTCACTTCACCCCTGCACTCAGTTTTCCTCTATGTAAAGTGGAACACTGTGCTTCTTTCATTTGTTGAAGGTTATAAAGTTATGACCTAATTGTTAATAAGGCTTGTAATACTCAGGTTCATTAATGAGAATAATGTTCAGATCAAGCCAACAACTGATGTGTCAGCACTCAGTATCGACTGGTTTAGAATTATGTGTTCGTGTTTGGTTCTGGCCCCGCATATTAAGGTGGACATTGATAAATCGGATAAGCTCTGGGGGAGGCACCAAAATGGTGAGGTGTCGCATAAGTGATAGCTGAAGTAATCAGAAATATTTGCCTGGAGAAGTCCTGGGTGCTGTTTTCAGAAATAGGAAAGGTCGTCTGTGGCACATGGGTTGGACTTACTCCAGGGATCTTTGGAAGATGATGTATAAATGAAATCTGCTCAGTTTCAGGTTTTTTTTAAAGATGTTAAAAAGATGTAAAATAAAAGATGTTAATTTATTTATTTTAGAGAGAGAGAGAGAGAGTGTGAGCAGGGGGAGGGGCAGAGGGAGCGGGAAAGAGAGAATCTCAAGCAGATTCCCCGCTGAGCACGGAGCCCGATGCGGGGCTCGATCTCACGACCCCGAGATCAGGACCTGAGCTGAAATCAAAAGTCGGACCCTTAACCAAGTGAGCCACCCAGGTGCCCCTCAGTTTCAGCTCTGTGATAGAGTGTGTTTCCCAACACATAACATATCCTGTTTGAGTAATGTTTCAGGTACTGTCCCCTCTAAGCTCCCCTACTTGGCTCCGAGCCATGTTATATGTCCTGTTGTCTGTCTGTGTCTCTTGCTCTCCTCTCTTTTATGCTTACTCATTCCTCTACACTGTCCCGTGTGTGCCAGTCTACATTGCATTCTCTGAAATACAAACTTGTCCTAATGCTGATTATCATCATTGTTCTTAACAGTTACCCAGAGTCAACAAATAGATACCATGACCCCTCGCACCATGCCCCCCCGCCAGGAACGAGCACTCTGAGCCAGAGGCACGTGAAGATGTCAGAAGAGCCATTGAACTGGGCTTCTAAGATGATACTAATCCTTAACCTTATTCGCATTTACCATGTCTAGGCACTGTGCTGAATGTCCTGCATGTATTTACTCATTTGAGCTTCAAAATAATTGAAGACAAAGATAATTTCATTATCCTTCTGTTACAGACAAGGAAAGTAAGAGTCAGAGAGGTTAAATAACTTGTCTGAAAAAGACTCAGCAGTCTGGCAAATCTATAATAACCCCTGAATAAATCTAGAGTTTGTTGAAAGGACAAAGGTTGAGTGTGTGCATCAAAGATGACACAGGACCCAGTGGTGGGGCGGAGAGGGGACGGTTTGTGCTGGGAACAGTGGGCTCTGGAAAGGGATGAAAGGAAATGAGTAAAGGAGGAGCAGAAACAGATCCTGTGGTAGCAGAAAGGGTAACTTTGACAGATGGCTTGGGAGTCAAACTTTGTCTACTCTTTTTCCATTTTGTTAAAATTTGCTTTTTCCTTGTACTTCTGTCAGCATTTAAAATTATGCAGAATTGCTACATATACTCTTTCTTTACCTTAGCTGTGTAGACCCATCCCTGCTATGTTAAATTTGGGAACAACCTGCCCTGCATTGTTAAGTGATGTTTTTCTTTTCCTTTCTTTCTTTCTTTCTCTCTTCTTTCTTTCTTTCTTCTTTTTTTTTTTTTTAAGATTTACTTATTTATGAGAGAGAGAGCACGAGTGGGCAGAGGGGCAGAGGGAGAGAATCCTCAAGCAGACACCCCACTGAGCATGGAGTCTGATGAGGGACTTAATCCCACAACCCATGAGATCATGACCTGAGCTGAAACCAAGAGTCAGATGCCTAACAGACTGAGCCACCCAGGTGTCCCTAAGTGAGGTTTTTCTAGATTTTTCTCACTCTAGTGGTCCACCTTAACAATGAGGCTCCAATTCATTTCTAGACCAGTGTACATGGTTCCCTCTCTTTGTTCTGCCTAGAGATAGCTATACTGCTATGGGCAGGGGAAACACAAAGATGCTTTGGTCTGATCCCTTCTCTTTCTCCAATTATATAAAATCATATGCTTCCAAAGTTAGATAAATGTAAACGCCCAGCCTCAGGAGAGCAGGGCTAAGGACCAATATTTTGATGAAGGAATCTATAGTACTTCACCCCCTTTCATACAGATGGGGCTGATTTCTATTCCCCAAGCTTGTTAGAGGATATTTGAAGTAGAAGGCAGGAAGAGAGGCTGCTCACTTTGTGGTTTCATTTTTTGTGTTGGTGCAATAAAAAAAAAAAAAAAAGGAGAACATATTTTTAATTTACTTATGCTGGATATTCTCCACTTGCCCTCTATTAATCTACTCTCCCCCTGTAGGAAGGCCTTCATGGACTGCTTTACCCAGGCTCCCCTGACTCTGTGGATTACAGTTGGGTTTGGCCAATGGGAGAAACAGGCTGAAGAGTAGAGAGTAGGAGCAGAGATCTTCCGGGAAGGTGGATCCCTTGTTGCCTCCCTGAGGTTTGGCAACAGTTGTGCTTACTTCCCTACTTAAGGCTACAGCTCCAACTGGGTGATGGCTCCTCCCTTGTCCCTTCAGGCTGAGGAGTGGAAGAGCTTGTGAGGGACATCTCACCATCCCTTGCTGATTCCCTTAACTCTGCGCACCCCTCTGTATGTGTGCTGCTGAAGCGAGCACGTGCCCAGCCCTCTGTAAATATTCCTTTCATTCAACAGTCCACGAAAGAGATGGAGCACGCCATCTCTTTTTTCTGTTGGAAACTTTCCTGATTTGACTTGTGGCAGATTTTAAAAATGAAACACTTGGGTCATGGAATTAAACCACCCAAACTGGACTTTAATAGTACATTCATTTTATAGGGAATAAAAAAATATAATCTAAGAAAATTTACTTAACAATTAAAAGCATTGTAAAATCTACCCCCAAAAAAAGTAGCTTTCTGAAATAAAAATTAATGCCCAGTACATGTCCTTGGTCTCCTGTAGAGACTAGAGTTTTTGTGACTTGCTAAAATAATATTTATTTCCATAGTGTGCATTTATGGTAATAAAAATACTTTGTGAATTAAAAAAATTATAATGCTGTTAGGTGATTGGAGGTATGTTATAAATGCATCCTCAGGGAGGAAATCCAATGAAGTTAAGTGTGTGATGGGGCAGAAGATCGTCATCAAATACTTAAGTTGCAACACCACCTGCATGAGCAGGCATTGTCCGCCCACACACAGAAACTTCTCATTTGCAGAGAAGACTGCTTCTCCATCTGTAAATGGCTCAAGTGGGGGCTCTTCCTAAATTCAGAAAACCATGAGTTTTGGCTAAATGAAATAAACCTTTACATGAGTGCCAGCTAATTGTCTTCCCCTGCCTTTCAATGCCATCAAATTTTAAACCTGAATATATTGGTTTTTTTCTTGATTCCAATCAGAGCTGACATCACGTGAACATTCGAACAACCCTTTCAAAGTGCACTGGCATGAGCAGACAGGGATGCCAAAAATTTAACTGAATTAAACCAAGGATGTAGTGATTCAGACTGGATTTTCCCAGCCTCGGCCAACATGGTGGTTTTGGGTTGGCACTGTTTCTAGAGCTTTGTTCTGGCTCTGGGTTGTCATGGGCCCAAACAACTTTGAGATTCAGGTCTTTTGGAGGCTTTCTATAGCATCTATCAGATCTTTGGAGATTCAAGACCACACTTCAGTACCAGAATTTCCCAGTTCCCTCTTGGATGACCTGAGGCCACAGGGAACTGGGAACAATTTGGCTCAGGGCCGACTACTCTGGCCCATCCAATTCCTGGACACCTAAATTTAGGGCTGGCATTTTGAGGTGAAAATCCACTATAGTTTCTCCCTTTTCATCCCACTGACTGTCGGGGACAATGAATAAAATTGGTATCTTCTTTGATCACAGTTCAGTTCTCTAATATACCAGGCTAAGCCCTTGCTTTTTATTTAATTTGAAAATGAGTCAGTAAGTATAAACAGGCATGTCTGATGTGATGAGATTTTTAGAAAGAAAATATTTACATATCTATTCTAAGTAAATTTTTTTGTTACCTTTAAATTGCCATTAATAATAGGTGATTGACTATTACATAGGATTTTTACATTCAATTCCTTCTTTGTATATGCAGGCGAAACAACAGGATTTAGCCATTTAACACAATGCAAGGAGCAGGAGTACATTAAGAAACAAAGCTCTAGAAACCTACTAGTTTTTAAATAAGTGGTTTAAATTCTTATATATTGGGCCCCCAGAGTGAATCATTGTGTTCCTACTAGTGATACTATGTTCAAGTGTGCCTTTTCCTTTTTTAAAAGTTCTCAGGCATTATTCCAGAATTTTGGGGGAGTGGTGAGGTGGAGTAAAGGATTGTAGTTAACATTTTCATTTGGTGGAAAAAACAGTCATCTGATAAAAGAAATCAATCTTCCAGATTCAAAGTAACTTCAGAATTTTATGTTTAGGAATTACCCATGAGCGTAATTAATCCTATTTAGAACAATTTCTTAACTTTAGAATACTTGTGTGCAGGGAAGATTTATTTACCCGTCCAGATTTCAGTTAAGTTAAATTTTGCCTGGTTTGTTTAAATTAGTAGAAAAGCAAACCACTTATTTATTCTTTTAAAAATAAGAGCTGATTTGACATAGATTGTGTCTGATGCTAGATTGGTTTGGAATCACTTTAAGTGATCACCTAGTTTGATAACTACTTATAGGAGATGGTTTTACATAAGCAATTCAATGAGACTTTGGAAAAAACTAACATCCCTTTTTCTTTTTTTATAACAGCTATCCTGTAATAACACTCACTGCAAAATAAATAAATAAATAAAATGGTTCTACTATTCTGAAGATCATACTGTAAGGGGAAAAAATCCTCTAATACCAAGTACTATACTGAATATTTTAATATCTAAATTATAATGCAACCACACTTTAAAAACCTGCCTGCCAAAATAAATATATTTTTTCTACTTTTATCTTATTAAAAATATTATATCTACTCTAGAAACTGTTATTTGGGGGAATTCATCAAATACTATTCCATTTTCAAATTTTTGTTTCATAGTTTATTTTCATAACATTTCAGATGAGTTTACACAGTAACTAAGATGATTGAACGGTGCAAATTTGCTGAAACACTGATGCCGGGTTTATACCATGCCAAACATCTAGATTTAGAAACATATTAAGACATGACTCACTGTTGCATGATTTCCTATATAGTATGAGTCAAACCATGTTTCCTGGATAAAAGTGTAGATGCATGAGTTTTGCTAAAACACAGTCATCTTATCAAGTAGATGTTAGTCACAGCCTCATCATGAGCAATAGAAGAGTTTCAGGGTTTATTGAGAATTGACCAGATTTTTCAGTTTTTAATTCTAATATTCAGCTTCAGACATAGCCACATTTCCCCTCCCTGGAAATAGAATGAAGAGTATCAATCAGAATTTGAAACTCTCTTAATAGCCTATTATTTCTTGTTGAGAGGAAAATTCCAAAAGTGTTCTTGATTACTCTTAGCACAATGGACATTATAAAATAAATAACCAAATACTTTGACACACAGCTTCTAGAGGACTAGTTAAAAAGGTGACGTTAACCAGCTGAGCCTTCTTCACACATAATACCGTGGTGACCAGAGAGACCTCCCATATACACAAATAGGATGGTACAAAGTGCCTGTGATTTCCAAATTCATTGGCCAGACAAAGGGTTTATTAAGCAACACAAGACACCAGTCTTAGTCGCTTCCAAGTACTGCCTTCGTAGAGGAGACACACGAAGTTTCATCTGGTCTGACTGCACACTGCGTGTTTATAACGACAGTAGCGTAGAAGATTAAAATAGAAAACACAGTAACTATTTAGGGTTTTAAACAAATTACAAAACCACATGCTTTCTCACTCAACAGGAAAGCTTAAATCAAAAGGCAACTGGATCCTCAAAGCAGTTGGTTTTTCCTCCAAAGCCCAACCTCATTGACCTGCTCATGGAGGGTAGGTCTTATAGATCCTTCCAACACCTTCCATGAAGTGCCTTGTCAGCACCTCTGTAGCCCCAATCTATCGCTGAGAGGTTTGTTCACTCTGTTTTATTAGGATGGCGTTGTTGGATTTGTAAACTTACTTTTTTCATTTCTCCAAGCAGCCATTTCAAAATGATCTTCCAGATGCTGGCTAATGAAGCACTTCTTAACTATTGTCGACAAAGGTCAATCTACTTACTGGCATTGGACTGTAGAGAACAGGAAGTTGGTGTTGCATCTTGTGTTCTTAATGAAACCCGACAACAGAGGACTGAACGCATTAGTCTCAGAACAGGAGGCCTAAGGATGGCAAAGACCCAAGGGTCAATTATTGAATTGATTGATAAAAATCTAAGAGCTTGGAGGTCCCACTTGTTTTTTTGGGCGGTTTCATCCATATATGCAAAAATCTGTAAGAAGCAAAAAGGAAAAATGATATTAGTTTTATATTGTAGCAGTGGACAGGCTTGGAGCATGTGCAATTTCTTAAGAGCAAAATGGGTTTTTTTTGTGTACCAGGGGTGTTGACAGATGGGTAGCAAAATCTCAGTCTTCTTCCATATGTTTATTCCTGACAAAAACTCTGAAATATAAGTATTGTCTCCTTTTGACAGACGAGGAAGTGAACTTCAGGAGAGGTAATAACAATATGTTACATTTACGTCCAAATATTTAATCTGATTTAATTATCACAGTTCAGTGAGAAAAGGTACCCAGAGCATGGGTTCTGGACATGGGACTGCCTGGGTTTCAATCCTGGCTCCATATATAGCTTTGGAACCACAGGAAAGAACACTAACCTCTTTGTGCCTCAGTTACTACATCTTTAAAATGGGTGATAATGATAGCAATACTACTTCTTAGGTTTGTTGGGAAGATGACAGGAAGTAGTATGTGTATGCTATCTAAAACAGTGCTTGCTCAGTAAGGACCCCACAATGTTGTCCATATCTCCAGATTACCAGTGAGGACACTGACATGAGAGAAGTTAGGTGACTTGCCCAAGTTCCCAGGCCACTTAGTTGGCAGACTCAGGACATAAATTACAATTTCCTTGACACTAGTTAGTAAAGGGCTCAACCATGGGCTACATTCAGATAGCCTATATCAAAACAAAGGCCTTTAGAACAATGTTCTAAATACTGGAAACCTGACATATTTTGCACGCTGACTAATGTTTTCAAACAGGTATACCAGCTCTCATCTGATTCCTTATATATTTTGGGATCAATGCAACTTTTTGGTAAGATTGAAAGGAATAGAACAGGACATGCTTGATAACGATCAAACACTTCACATAGCTTACAGAAAAGAGGGAAACAAATGGAAAGAAATCACACCCAGTCTTTTTTTGTCTTTTTTTTAAAGATTTATTTGAGAGAGAAAGAGAGTGAACACAGGAGCGGGGGTCTGGGGAGAGGGAGAAGGAGAAGCAGACTCCCCACTGAGCAGGGAGCCTGCCTCGGGGCTGGATCCCAAGACCCTGGGATCATGACCAGAGCTGAAGGCAGATGCTTAACCGACTGAGCCACCCGGGCGCCCCTTATACCCAATCTTTGAAACCAATTCTTTATAATGTTCTAGGGACTTTCTTACCAGTGGGAGTGAGTTAGAGAGCTACAACTTCATTCCTCCACAGTCCTTTCCCAGAAAAAGGAATGGTTTATTTCCTTTTCCCCTGGTACTTATTCTGCAGGCATCTGGCAACTGGTTCTACAAAGCGAATTGCAGGGAAGGAGAAGAGTAGTCATCTTTGGGTTGCTTATGTTAGCATAAGAGTGGGAAGGTTTGGCAGCCACAGGTGTTTATGCCAAGAATCTTGGAATAGGGGATGGAGGAGAGACTTGGCGCATGAGCAAGGAAAAAGAAGTGATGGTGGATTTCCCTGATTTATACAGACAAGAGGAAAGTTAGGTGGGAATATGCAATGGAGCAATCATTTTCTTGTCAGCCAAACTATTTTGGCTGAGAAATATACAGTGCTTATATGGTATGTCTAAGGAGCAATTTGGGAGTTTAGAAATTCAGGATAAGAGCGTACAAAAGTCTGATAGATTCAAGTATATTAGTTACTACATAAACAACTGACACTCTGTTGGACAAAAAGTCTGTAGCAGAGTTTATGATCGAGCTTCACCAAAGCATGCGATGACAGTGAATTGGGCAGCCATCCTGGGCGGTGTGGCGAGGGTTTAGTGCTCCAGCGTCACACATGGAGACGAGTTGGGTTTTCAGTGGCGAATGACCTGTATGGTATCATCCCTCCCTATCTCGTTAGAGTGACAGAGCAATGAGAAGTGAAAAATGGTTTTAGAGGATGAGGCAATTCTGTACTATTTGTTTCCTTTCCTTTTTGTCCACTACGCTGGGTAATTTTTAGAAATGCTTAAAATTTGCATCTCAGGAGGTGGCAAAGATTTGATAGAAGGCAATTTCTTCTTTTGACGCTGGGAAAAGTGACCCTTGAAGTTTCTGATGTAAGTTTTGTCTTTTCCGACCTCCCCATTTTTTCCCCCTTTCGTTCTTGCCTCTTGCCTAGAGTTCATAGTTTTTGATATTGTGGATACTTGGGTTTGTTTTTGATTGTGAAATACACACCCTATATCCCAGGAGGCAATATTCTTCTGTAAAGGCCCAGGTTGTCCTCCTGCTTCTGTCCCTTCTGCCTCCGGACCCACACTACTGTTTTCCCTTGTGGCCCTGGTGTTGGCCCTGGTGTTGTGCACAGAACCTGTCAGTATGACAAACTTTATTTTCCTGAGCCTCTCCCGTGCTCCTCTGGTGGCCGCCCCTGACTGGCCATCAGGTAAAAGAACACAGACTACATCACCACCATCCTTCTCCAGAATCTTTTTTTCATCACCCCAAACTGAAACCCAATAACTCCACATTCCCCTCTCCTTCCAGCTGATCCTAGACTTTAATTAAAGGCTGACCCAATTGATAGGTCAGTTAATGAGTGATGTTTCAGTGAGATTCCGGAATTCAGCTTCGGAGGCTGATAGAACTTAAACACGTTTTTGCCTACACTACTAATCAATTTGCTATGAGAAAAATCTAAACAAGTTAGTTTTAAGTTCTTAGGATAGGCTCACTCTATAGGGCTTTGCTAAGAATATAGAGTTTGTTTTGATACCTACAAAGTGGTATGGATGAAAATCAGTGTTCTTTAGATTCAATTTCTATGATGATATAGAATCCTTTCAGCCTCCCGTGGAAAATTTCATCTTGGCTCCGGCCGGGGCACTGTTCTTCTGAGCTACTTCCCTACTGTTAATGCAACTCCATTGTGGTTTCAGAACGTTAGAGCAAATGAGAACTTTATTTGGTTGTTCATTGAAATCACCTAAGGACTGTTAAAACTACTCTGATGGCTTGCTCCCACCCCCAGAGACTCTGATATAATTAATCTGGGCTGTAACATGGGTATCAAGGGTTTTAAATCAACCTGGGTGATTCTAACCTGCAGCCAAGGTTGAGAACCTCTGTTTTAGAACCTTTATCCAATACCTGAAAGAGTTTAAAATTATTCATTTATCACACTTAAAAATAAAAGACCCACTTAGGCCTGGTCAAACAAATGACGTTGAGCTTCCAGAATCCAATTTCTGATCATTAATATGCAATCTGATTTTCCTTTGGAAGTTGAACCCTATGCAGATAGCAGTTAATATTTACTGAAGACCTCTGTGTGTCAGGCATGGGGCTAAGCAATTTGTAGGCCTTATTCTGTTTAATCCTTACACCAACTTGCAAAATATTATTATTCCTATTTTAGCAAAGAGGAAATCAGGGCCTAGAAGATTAGTTACCATGCCCCAAATCACACTCCAGGTAAGTAGGGAAGCCACAGAACCACACTCCCAAGCAGTGGGACCAGAACTTGCCTTTTAGCCACCACACACTCTGCCAACTTCTACATAAAAAGCTTGTGATGCGGGGCACATGGGTGGCTCAGTCGGTTAAGCGTCTGCCTTCAGCTCCGGTCATGATCCCAGAGTCTTGGGATCATGCCCCTTGTCCAGGCTCGATGCTCAGTGGGGAGCCTGCTTCTCCCCCTCCCTCTGCTGCTCCCTTGCTTGTGCTCTCTCTCTCAAATAAATAAATAAAATCTTAAATAAAAAAAAAAAGGCCTGTGATGTAAAGTCTCACGTGAAGTTCACCACTAACTGATATGGTTTCGTAAGAGCCTTGTTTGCAAAGGTGTCACAAAGGTTTGTGGGTATGACTGTTCTTGTTTATCGACTTAAAAACCATGGCTATATCTACTTGTCTTTCTTTGGGGCTTTTCTTTCCTTCACACTTTTTTTTTGGTAATCTACATGATATGTCTGCATAGTGCTACATATGTATAATTTATATATATGTATAAATATATTGGATGTTTACTAAAAGATTTTATTAAAAAATTTTTTTCACTTGTATTTTTTATTTAAATTCAATTAATTAACATATAATATATTATTAGCTTCAGAGGTAGAGGTCAGCGATTCATAAGTCTTAATCAAGAGTCGGATGCTCAATCGACTGAGCCACCCAGGCACCCCTCTTTCCTCCACACTTTGCACAGTTAAATTGCAGGCAGAGATTATTATATGTTTACCTGCCTTGTGAAAGACATTTGGGTGTCCTGGCTATGGCTTTATATAATCCATTCTTTTTTTTTTTAAGACTTTATTTATTTATTTGACAGAGAGAGCGAGAGAGCACAAGCAGGGGGAGCAGGAGAAGGAGAGGGAGAAGCAGGCTTCCTGCTGAGCAAGGAGCCCGATGCAGGGCTCGATCCCAGGATCCTGGGATCATGACCTGAGTCAAAGGCAGATGCTTAACCAACTGAGCCACCCAGGTGCCCCTATATAATCCCTTCTTTAAAAAACTTTTGGTGTCAGCTATACTTCAAAAAAAAATTTTTTTAAACAAAAAACTTTTGGGGGGACAGTATTTTCCAGGTATATGATGTTTTAAAGAAATCCCTTCCCCCAAATCCCAGGTGCTTTGTGGTGGAGGGAACAGGAGCCTCTGTCCCTTTGAGGAAAGACTGGGGCATAGATAGGGCTCCAGCACCAAAGAGTGTTCCCTGCATTGTGCTTCCAGTAATCCCAGGGCTGGACACAAAGAGAGTTAATGCTAAAGTTTAGAGCTCTGGGCTTGTATATTCCAGGCTCATGGCTCTTAATTCTTAAAAAAAAAATGATGGGCACACTGGAACATCTACCCAGAACTCATATAAACACAAGATTTTGCAAATGATTTCAAAGTGATCCAGGTGCTGTCCATGGAATTCAGGAAGAACCCTGGTCCACGGGAAGTTTTGGCTTGCCCAAATGCACTTTCCCTATTCCTGGCCCTTCCCATCACCCATATGTCCTAACTGCAGAAGACTTCAGTCTAGTGTTCTGTTAGAGGGGGGCAATTTTAGGCAGCAAATTATTCTGAGAAGAATGAAGCTTGGTATATATTGGTCATATAAACTGAGGCACAGTGGATGTGAGATCAAGATAAGGATGGAGTTTGGTGGTCAGAAGCTACAAAATAGAGGACAGGAGAAGCGAATGGAAACCGAGCAGACCAAGTTGCAAATTAACTGGGTCTTAAACCTTAAGGTGGAAAGAAACTTGTCTTCCTAAACACCATGTTTCTGGAGATCAGTCCCTCACCATTTCTATCCTATCCTATTCCATTCCATTCCTTTAAAAAAAAAAAAAGATTTTATTTATTTATGAGACAGAGAGAGAGCAAGCACGATCAGGGGAGGGGAAGAAGGAGGGGGACGCAGACTCCCTGCTGAGCAGGAAGCCTGATGCGAGACTCATCCTAGGACCCCAGATCATGACCTGAGCCCAAGGCAGACCCTTTATTTTTAACTTAATACTGTGACGGGCTCTTGACATGCCAAAGAAAGAAACACCATCCTTAAAAGCTGTTTTTCTTTATCACAACCACCATTTTATAATGGCAAAGGAAAAGGTGTCAAATGAAAACACTCATATAGAGGAACGTTCTCTTAAAAGGTCACGTGTCTTAAAATGATTTCACCAATCCCCAAGCATACCATTGGTGATGCAGAAATGATAAAAGGATTTCCCATAATTCATGGATATAACTTAAAATATTACCAAGCAAATTCACTGTGGTTATGCATGAAGAGTTCTGAATTTCTCTTTTATCCCTACTAGAACTGTGGTATTTTCCATGTACATAATCAACAAATTTCATAAAAGTTTTACAACCCCCATTCATGTTACATTTTACATGAAGAGTTCCAGGAATGAACAGGAAACTCCAGCACTGTTTACTTGAGTTTGTTCTGTATTTTGAAGATCATATTTCCACTAATCAGGTTTGCCTAGAAATTACAGCCCTAAAGAATTTCTAAAGATGAAGACAGTTTTAGAATGAGGCAATGGTTCACTTTTGAAATTTTGGAACTGAATAAAATATTCTAATGGCAAGTAGAAAGCAGTTTAAAATGACCAGCAGCTGTCCACAGCTATTGGCAAAGTAGTGACCAAGTAACTTGACATGGGTTGGAAATTAAAACACAAACAGTATCTGAGGCAAGAATGGAGGTCTGATATAATTTCTGTGTTCTGTTCCATTTCAGGAAAAAAGTTTCTATTTAATCTCTGTGAAATGGTGGCAACAGCTGATCAACATAAGGAGGAATTCATTAATTTATACACTATCCCTTTAGTACATAAACAGTTTGGAATATGTTGTTGGTCCCATGCATGATTTCATATTGGGCAGCCAAATTAATGCCATTTCCTAACGACAACAGAGGTTTTTTTTTTTTTTTTTTTATCACATAAGAAATGTTTTATGTGTAACAACAGAAGATTTTATGTGAGGGGTAATCTGATTATTTCTTAATTTAGACCAGTATTTATATTAGCCAATCTCCTTAAATCTCAGTGTCAGCCTTTCAATTCATAGGACTGTGGAGAAGAAAGAAAGGAACCGCACACTTGGCCCCAGCTCAGGCCCCTTGATGGGCATGGAAAAAAAGGTCTTTGCCATTTTATTTTTAAAGTGAACAAGTTGGGGGGGGGGGCACCTGGGTGGCTCAGTCAGTTGAGTGTTGATTCTTGGTTTTGGCTCAGGTCATGATCATAGGGTTGTGGGATCGAGCCCCCCCACCCCACCCCGGTGCTTAACACTGAGTCCGCTTGGGATTCTTTCCCCCTCTGCTCCTTCCTCCCCATCCCAACTGGGGTGTGAGTGCTCTCTCGCTCTCTCTCAAATTAATTAATTAATTAATTTAAAAAATCTTTTAAAAAAAAGGCTAACAAGTTGGAATTGAGACAAAATGATCTAGATACTTATAACATCTTCACCATTCCTTTATGAAATCTTTTCACACGTTACCCCTGAAAGAAGTACTTTTTCTCTGATAGTACTGTGGTTGGGAGGATAGACTCTGTGCATTTTTAAACTGTCTGGCTTTGAATCCCAGCTCTAGCACTCACTAGCTGGGGGACCCAGGGTGTTATTTGCCTCATCTGTAAAACAGAAACAATAATACTATCTATTTTGCAGGTTGTTGTGAAGATAATGGGTTAGTGTACGTAAAAATTAACAGTCAAAAAGTTAGCCATTTTGATGTTGACAATAATGATATTTGAAGGTTGAACTTGACTTCATTACAGGGTGCCGGGTATTTTACATTTCCATAGTTATCACTTCCAAACATTGGAAGTCCCAGTTAGGATGTGTGGAAGACTGGTGTTCTTGGAGGAAGCAGTAATTCTAACCTGCACCACCCCCCCTTGGGACAATGCTGACATGAATGGTTCCAGGTTTCCTAAATTTCCCACTCCCCTCCTTCCCTCACTCCTGGATCACTGGAAAAGGCTGGTGCCCCACTGGGTACACAGCTGTGAAATCTCTTTACTGGGCCAGTGGTGTGGCCCACTTTTGAGGGACATAGAAAGCAGCTCTGTTATCCTGAGGAAGAAACAGACAGAGATAGAGTAGATTGCTAGTACTTTCTGGGAACAAGGAAGTCAATTAGTTGGAATAGCTCATTAATAATCACTTTACATTGATTACATTTTGAAGTGAAAATATTTTGGATATATTGGGTTAAATAAAATTACTGATTAATTTTTACCATTTCTTTTTACTTTTTGTTATTTGGCTAATAAAACATTTAAAATTCCATATGTGGCTCAATGTACTTCTATTGGACTGCATATGTTCTGTTGGAGGAACAGGAGAATTTCTGAAGGCCACCACAAGTCTTTGCCTTGTCTAACGGTGTCCCAGTTAGGATGTGTGGAAATGATACCTGCCTTCTGTGGGAGATTGGTGAAGGCCATTTCTGACCACAGTTTTAGTGTGGGCCAAGTAGACGAAAAGGAAAGTGTCCCCCCTCCCAGGGCCCATGGCAAGCATTCTGAAATAGCAGAATGTATGCACCAGACAGTAGCTGCGACTTTGGAATCATCAGGTAAGCCCTCCACGAGATAACCAAAATCAGGATACTACAGCATTTCATAAGGTTTAAAGTGCTGTGCAAATGAAAGGTTCTAACAAGTATCAATAATCTATTGACAGTAAAATTAGTCAATGGTCAATATAAATTTCCTTACTAAAAGTCAACTTGATACTCCCCATTCAAGGTACAGTTCAAATATCTATTTGGGGCCTCGTGAGTTACCAATTCTTCATCTGGATAACATGTCATGTTAGCCCCAAGGCAAGGATCAGTGTGTCTGGCTTTCTGACTATGTTTACCCTAGGTTTCCCCTACTCTTTGGGAATCTTGGCCATGAATCCATGCAGAAGCAAACCTGGATAATATTTGCTGATAGTGTCAATGCCACTATCATAAAGGGCCCTCATAATCTTCATCTGGCGTCCTCAAGCCATAAACAGGCAATCTAAATAAAAACACAGCTTCAAAGCGAACCTCCTACTCCCCTACTCCTTCTAACCAGACTTCTAGCTCCAAGCCCCTTCCATTTGGCAACTCTGGAGCTGCCCCTGGCTTAATAGTAAATAAAGGGGGAAAATAAATATTCATATAAATGTGTGTGTGTGTGTGTGTGTTTAGACAGGGAGACTTGAAAATCGACATATAGCAAGGATTGAGTTCTCATGATAAAAGGCAAATTGACTTGAAAACAGGGGAACCTGTTGAAAATCACTGCCTTTATGTTTTATAATATATTTATGCAATGGGTTAGTCATGATCAAAGGAGAGACCTTTTCCTCCTGTTGTCTTCCTCTAAAGGATTTAGGGAATAATAATCCTGTTCACAAGCATGTGGTCCCCTCAGAGCCCATTCCCAAGCTATTTAAGTGGCTGGGGATAGGGGCTATTTTTAATTATACACTCAAGAATCACAGATGAGACTCCAAGAACTGACCTCCCAATTCTCACCAGGCCAAGACCGGCACTGCCCAACTCAGAAAGGGTTTATGGCCTCTAAGTTGGATTCTAACTTGTTTAGTGGAACTGGAAATGCTTTTTCTCTCATAGATACGTGTTCTGCATCTTTGTCCCGACCCAAAAAAGTTGATTTAACTCCTAACATGACATCAAAAGTTTCTACTAGTAACGCAAAAGAAAGGCGTAGAAGCCATGCCGGTTTCTACATCACAGCCTTTCTGCTGTACAAACGCCCTGGTTCAGGGTGGAATAGAAGAGGCAGGGTCCTGCAGTGCTACCTCAGTTCATAAGGGGGTACCTTCCTGTCACTTATGGATTCAGACCAGCTTCCGCCCTGATGGAGAATGGGGTAGGAGTGTGAGGACAATGGGGACCAGGGAGAAGAGAACATAGCCATGAATCAGTTCATGTAGGAGGACAGGTGTCCTTCCCCACCCCGGAGGAGGAGCATATGAAGATAATCCACAGCAGTGATGGAGGTGGGAAGTAAGATAAAGTTACTGCTTTAGTTTCTACAGCTCAGACCTGCTAATGGTAGGCACTGTCTAGCTCTTTCTTTTCTCCAAGACTGTGGCAGGCGGGAGTCACTGCCGACTGCTTACTCCCTGTAGGGTCAGTCTTGTTCTTTTGAAGAGTGGGAAGAGGGGTCAGGCGCCTGGGTGGCTCAGTTGGTTAAGCGACTGCCTTCGGCTCAGGTCATGATCCTGGAGTCCCTGGATCGAGTCCCGCATCGGGCTCCCTGCTCGGCAGGGAGTCTGCTTCTCCCTCTGACCCTCCCCCCTCTCATGTGCTCTCTCTCATTCTCTCTCTCTCAAATAAATAAATAAAATCTTTAAAAAAAAAAAAAAAGAGTGGGAAGAGGGGCTACCAAAACTCCTCGGCCCCACCTTCTGGTAAGAGGCCATGCTCAGACACATCCCGGGCTCTGCTACCTGTGTTACGCCTGGGGAGGCTCAAACTCACAGCGACACGGAACTAACTGCTAAGCTTGCCCCAAACTAGGACAGCATGCCATTCCCAAACCTGGGCTCCTGTCTTCAGTTCCCCGGGACAGCCTCTGGCTTGCTCGGTCATGGAACCAGCTGGACGTGCCTAACTCCCATCCCTGAGATGGACCAGCCATCCCTGTGTGTAGCTTTGTGCTCAGCAAATGCATGACTATAAGCTGAAGAACAACTGTAGATATTTCTGATAGTGATATGAAGAGGGTATTTTGTAAGAAGATACAAATGCCTCCTTTAGAGGGATTGCAAAAGCTTAGCAAGAGGTTTCCCCAAGCAACCATCTTTCCCTTTAATTATCATTATGGACATAATATAATGTCCATTTTTTTTTTCATGGCCACAAAGAGTTACGCTCCTAATATGTAAATTGGGAAACTTGTAAAGTCTGTGTTTGTTGAACTTTTAGGACAAGTAATGAATGCTCTGAGCTTACCATCCGGGATGCTTCTCACTTGGGACCATTCTAAATGGCAGCTAGAATGCTGGGTGTTGGGTACCACATTTTGTGTTGGGAGAAACAAGGCAAAGCATGGAGAACTCACACCAGTGAATGGGGAATACCTAGAGGCGAACTGCAGCTCGGGGAAGTCAGGTTGTAGCTGATACCCATCCACAGGTGGAAGGGGCTGCCTCCTCCTCAGGCACGAAGCCAGGCTGGCAGAGGCGGACAGGGACATATCCCCCCTTGTAACTCTAGGCTGGGGGTCTGGGCCGGCTTAGCGGAGGGCCAAGGATCCCTTTCAGGGGGACTGTATTAGGTGTGAGAAAACACTGGCATAGAGCTGCCGAAGGCCAGAGTTAGGGGAGGAAGGAAGTGGGGTGAAGGTGAGCAGCGAGAAGAGAAGGCTCTAGACCTCAAGAATCAGAACTTATTTTTAGAAGTTGCAAAGGCATGGCGGTGGACAGTGTGGGAGTGAGAGGGGAGAGAGTGAGAAGGCTGCTCAGAGCTGGGCTGTGGAAACGAAGTGAGTTAACTCACCGTGAAAGGCAAGGAGCAGACCGCAAAGGTGATGGTCATAATAGCCAGGAGAATGAGGTGGTCCGTCTCCTCCGCCATGGACACCCTTTCCCCTCTCCTGCGGGTCCCAGGGCCATGCCGGCAGCTGCCCAAGTTGGGTCCGCAGCGACTTCTCCTGCTCCGACGGTGCATGCGGATGAGGTTGAGGATGACACTGAAGTTGCAGGCGAGCACCGCGACGATGAGGAGCAGTAGCACGGTGGCGTACAGCTGCAGGTACGTGGTGTCCTCGGGCTGGATGAAGCACCACGTCCCGGGGCAGTACTGGACGTACTGCTTGGAGTCCAGCAACGGCAGGGAGCAAAAGAGCAGAGAGACCGTGTAGATGGCGGGCAGCACCGCCAGGCCGCCTCGGCGCGTGACCCAGCGCTGGTAGAAGTAGGGGTGCCCGATGGCTAGGTAGCGCTCCAGGGCCATGGCGAAGAGCATGAGCATCGTGGCCAGGCTGAAGAAGGTCATGGCGAAGGCGAAGTAGGTGCACGCGCGGCGCTTAGGCGCCAGTGCCACCAGGGTCTGGTTCCGAGCGTAGGAAGCCAGCACCACCGGGCTGATGAGGCAGGTCCCAAGCAGGTCGGTGAACACCAGCTCTGTCACCAGCACGTGGAACAGGGAGATAGAGTTGCCGCGTCCTGCGCTGCGTCCCGCGTCCCCCTGCCAGCGGCGCGCCAGCAGCGCCAGCGCGATGAGATTCCCCAGCACCCCGGCCGAGAACATCACCGAGCTGATGGCCGGGCTTTCGCCGGAGCGGAGCCACTCCAGAGACCTGCAGTCTTTCGGCAAGGAGTCATTGGAGATATTGCCCATGGCGGAGTGCCGGGAGGAGAGATGCGCCCTCCTCTCCCGGCTCGTACCTGGGAGGACGAGGGTCTGAGAGCAGGAGCGCTCCGAGAAGCTGAAGGAAAGGGGGAGGGACCCAAGTCCAGAGCCCCCTTCCGGCCCCCAGCGCGCCCAGGGAAGGCTCGGCCCCAGGGCTCGCGTTGCTCTCGGAGAGGCCACCGCTAGGCTGCAGCATCCGGGCGGCGCTCGAGGCTCCTTTGCCGAGCCGCGCCCACCTCAGCCGGGAGCCCGCACCCAGGGGCAGCCGCCACCGCTTCCGCACCCTCCTGGGGACGGACTCAGACGCGGGGTCACGGCGCCTGGGGCTAGCGCCCGCCAGCTGCCCAAGGGCTGGAACGCGCGCCACACCCCGTGGGGGCACTGCGAGTCCCTCAGCCGGGACGGGGAGAGGAGAGGGCCGGAACGCCGGCCCCGCGCGGCGCTGGGCGGGGCCGCGGTGCCCCCCGTTCCGTTCCCTCGGGGTTGGGTGCTGGAAGCCGCACGGCCGCTGACCTTGGCTAGGAAGCGTTTAGCCCCAGCAGAGGGCCGGGAGGGAGTGCGGGGCACTTGTGCGGTGTGCGCAGAATTCACCCAAGGCAACAACGGGAAAGCAAAGTGACTCACCGAACAATAGAGAAGTTAGAAGGACCCAGTCCCGGGAGATGTGTGTAAGAAGGAAACAACCGGCACCAAAGACCTCTTGCAGTAGAACCAATATCTTCTTTTTCTTTTTCTTTTGACATTCTCAGGAAGATAAACTAAGAAGGCGGGACCAGAATTAGGAGGAAGTGAAAAGCTCTCCTGGTTGTCCAAGGAACCAAACCCTGCGCACCGCTGAGCTATCTGTTGCGCTGTTGGCTTTGATTCAGTTGCCAGCATTTCGCCTTTTCCTATGTCAACACCCTAACGGATCCCCACTTGTTTAAGTAAGCAAGAAAAGAAAGAAAAGAAAAAAAAAGAAAAAGAAAGAAATGTTCCTTGTGTGTAGAATTGTGTTTGTGAACACAGCTTGAAATCATTGCACATTGTTCTCTAGTCAAGCACAGCCTTGAAAGAAAATCTTGTTCAGGATTAATTTCTTCATGATAACCGTGCAGAGCACATCTGGAAAGACCCATTCCTGGTAAAGCTTTTTAGTAAGTGGCCAGTTTTAGAAACTAGAGCTGACAAAAGTAGACAACACTTTTGTGTTGTCACAATTGAAGACTCCTGAAAATGGGCTGGTGTTTAAAACTGTTTAAACAAATAAAATCCAGTTTGACAGACAAAAGAGGGTAATTATATTCTGTAAGGAAGGTCACATTCACTTGGGGAAGGAGGAAGGACTGGGAGACGGAAGGATCTGCATAGGGAACAGGCAAGGGGTAAAAGTCATCATGGTGGAATAAAGAAAAAATTACCTGCGGACGAACACATCTTACCACAGCCTGCTTGCTCTCCATGAATATTTTAGCTCACCTTGATAATTCTGGCCTTGGGATTGGAATGGAGATGGGGCTCCCAACAGGGCAAGTTCAAATGGAGTCTATTTTTCTCAAATAAGAAGTTCAGCAGTCACAGGCAGGTGAGCCTCCCGGGACCCAGTCTCTTTGTGTTGTACAGCCCTTCATTCCTAGCATGCTGGTTTTCTGTCTACATGTTTTTCCCCCATATAGTCACCAGCCGCTGCCTATATCAGTCAGGATGCAACCAGAGAAACAGAACCACTGTAAGTGATGAAGAATGAGAGATTTATTATTAGGCACTAAACCTGCGCTGTTCAGTATGGTAGCCACTAGCCACATGTGGCAATTTAAAGTTAAGTGAGTTAAAACTAAGTAAAAATGTAGTTTCTCATTTGCACTAGGTACATTTCAAGTGCTCAGTAGCCACAGGCATGTGATTAGTGACTATCATATTGGGCAGCTCATATACAAAACACTTCGATCATCACAGAAGTCCTATTGGAGAGTGATGCATTAGACCCTACGCGATTGTGGGAGCTCCTGGAGAAGTCCATGCAAAGCTGTTTGCTGTCTTTGGTTCTAGTGTTGATTGAACCTGAAGTCACCATAGGTCAGACAGAGTGGTGGTCGGGGTAGAAAGCTGGTTGTGGATAAAAGCAAGTACAGGCTTGGAGCCTACAGGGATAAACTGGAATTCACAAACAACTAGAATCTTCAAAGACAGGCTGAATTTGTGTGTGTCTCTCACCACCTCTGACCTTGATAATGCAGGTATACTGTGGGAGAAGCTGGCATCCTGCATGGGGCTGCACATGCACTTGGCTTAGGATGCAGAGAAGCTGAAGGAGGAGATCTGATGGCAGCTGGAGTCTGCGTGCTGCCTCGTACCTGCAAGGTGAGCCGGCAGATCAGGGACAATGTACTGGAGTTATCACCGTGCCTGGAGCCCTGCCTTGTCCTTGAGCATGAAAACCATAGGTGCTGCTTCACTGCTGTCTTCTCAATCTCACGCAACACTTGTCTTGTGGCTAATGCTAACCTTGAAACCATGCAGGATTCTGAAGAACAGATCCTGCTCAGCTGAGTCAACTCAGTATAAAGCTACCACACTGCCCCACAGGTCCAGGCATTAAGTCTGCACTGAAAGCAGATGGTGAGAAAGAGGCAGCCTCTGTGAGCTTGCTCTCTCTCGTGCCTGTTTCTTTCTTCAGAAAAGCTCGTTTTCCAGAAGCACCCCGATAGCCTTCCCTTCATATCTCATTAGCCAGAATTAGGGTAAAATGGCCACTCCTTAGCTCCAAAGGAGGCTGAGAAAGAGGGGGTACTGAACATTTCCGGCTTCTTCCAGAGTAGAGGCAGGCAGGGGAGAAGGGGCTCGGAATGGCATTGGGTTGGTCAGCCGAAAGTGTCTGCTGCAGATCTGCACAGTGGGTTCAACACTCTCCCCTTCTTACAGCCAGGAAGGAAGTGCAAGAACACCCATTCCGAGTCCTTCATTTGCAGTTGAAGAAACTGACGCACAGAAAAGTTGAGTATCTTACCCAAGGATATACAAAGTTAGTGCAAAGCTAGGAGTATGGAAGCCAGACCGTCTCATTTACATTACAGATCTCTGCATATTGCACACACTGTCCATTTAAAGCCAGAAAGGAGCCCTTGGCACAATACCCATCCTCAATCCTGCATTAGAGCTCACTGGCAAATCACTCAACACAATTTAGATGTTACGTTTTGCCTAACATATTGATAAAGTTTGAAAAGATTACACATATCCAGGATGACCAAACAGAGAGAGAAAGGGGCTTGTTGTTGGTGGAAGTGTGAGTGTGGGTACAACCTTTCTGGTGAGAATGGTTTATTAATTATCACAAACTTTGAATATGCTCCAGCACAGAAATAATGTTATAGAAATGTACTGCCTCAAGGAGACATAATCTAACAAATACACAAAGTTGTCACACACACACACACACAGCAGGAAGAATGTTCATTATTTCAAGAATCTAGAACTAAATGTCCTTCCATAGAGGACTGGTTTAATAAATTTTGGTGTACCCATGCGAGAGAATATATAGTCATTAAAAAGGATGACGTATATCTATATCTCTTGATAATGATCTTTACCACATATTGAGTTAAAAGTATGTATATTATTTCATTCATATAAAATTATATGCATAAATATTTGCATAGAGCAGCATCTAGAAGGATGTTCAGCAAAATGTTAGTAGTAATTTCTCTGGGTAGGACTTTCTTCTTTAGGCCTGTCTGTTTTGGCCAATTTTTCTATAAATATGTATTACCTTCATTTTAGGAAATTCAAGGAAGCTGCTTTTTGTTTAGAAAAAATTAATCATTGGAGGAGAATGTCTTTTCTACTTGACAGAAAGCAGCGAGTTAGATGCTAATGTTTTAAATCCTCTTCCAGTTCTACTATTTAACAAGTAGGCAGATCTTGCCAGTTATTTGAGACTGAAGAAGATTGGAGATATATCCTTATATTTTTCATAAGGGTTTTGCAACTGTTATTCTTATTTGAAGATTGGAAATCATCACATATTTTGCACCATTTCTAATGAGATGTTGTCCTGCCCTACTTCAAGTGACTGCTCTGACATTAGATTTTTGTCATCCCTTAACCCAATTCTGATACTACCATTGCCAGGAAGTCCCTCTTTCATAAAGGTGGGAACAGAAGTAAAAAAAACCCCCAAAAACCCCAACCCAAATGCAGTCAATAAAAGTCAATTTTGAGACAGGTTAAAAAAAATATAAGGGTAATTGTGAGTGGGTAGATACAGAATCTTAGTATAGAAATAGAAACTATAAAAAAGAACTGAATGGAAATTCTAGAACTAAAATTTACAGCAGCTTGGAGTTGGCAGAAGAAAGAGTGAGCTTAAGGACTAATCACATCTGGTCACCTTTCTTTCCTTGTCATCATTACTTTTGTGCTCATTGGAAATAGTCTCACTCTTCCCATAACATGTGAGGCTTGCCCTGTTTTTATCCATGAAGTGAAGCATGGGTTTTCTGTTCTCTCAGATCCCTCAAACCTCTCTGAGATATGGGGTGCAGAGCCACATTATCTAGGAAATGCCTGTGTTAACATTTAAGCTCTCTTGTTCTCTTGAACTTCACCATCCCTCCTTCGCAGCCTGTGGACCCAGTGGGGGAAGAAGTGGGACAACTTTGCTCTTCCTCGTCTCTTCGGACCTAGGTCTCCTCTATGCCTAGTCTTTCAAAAGTCCTATGCCAAACATTGACACCTGTGTTCTGTTAAATTGTCCTTTTCCTGAGGCAGTCAATACCACACCCCAGCTGCTGCTAAAACTAGGTAAAGGGCTGGACTATCAGCAAGTACTGGGCAACAAAATACATAGGTTAATATGTCAAATTATAACATTTGCCTTCACGTAGGTGTGTGTATATCCAAGGCTTGGTGGGACTTATTACAACCTCATAGGATTGTTTGAGAAACAATTTGATAAAGTCTTCGTAAGACCTGAGTCAATAAAAAGTGCTTTACAAATGGATGTAGTACAATAGTTTTCTTGTCCTTAGATGGGAAATGTCAGAACCGCTTATTAGCACCAGGAGTTAGATAAAATGAGTTACTCCAATAATGCCAGGAAGGCAAATGGCCTATGATTCTAATTTCCTTTTTAAGATTGATAGAGAACAAAGAATCCAATATAGTCATGAAAATTCTCTTTACTTAGAAAGGTTTGCTTCCAAGGACAAAACCAAATATAGGGCAGAAAAGCACATATAACAGAAAAATCAGGCTATATTTATTCAATTTGTTTGTATAAAGTAACAACTCATCACAAAGATTTTGGAAAAATTAGAAGGAAGGAAAAAGTCACCCACAACACTTGATGTGTTTGTTTCAATTTTTCTTCAATGCACTTTTTTTTTGTTTTCACTGCTGTGATAATATTATATGTAAATTTTTCTATACTGTTTTTTAAAAAACTTAAAAGCATGTTGACTAGCTTATATTGCAATATGCATTAAAGGCCTTAAAAATGTTCATGCTCTGAGACCCAGAAATTGTACTTCTAGAAATCTATAGTCCATTTATTTATTCACTCAACAACAATTTATTAAGGCATGTATTTACTGAGGCAGCAGAGTATAGTTTGAAGAGCAAGGGTTCTAGAGTCAGATTGCTTTGGGTTTTTTTTTAAGTTTTTATTTAAATTCCAGGTAGTTAACATACAGTGTTATATTAGATTCAGGTGCAATATAGTGATTCAACACTTCCATACATCACCTGGTGCTCATTACAGCAAGAGCCCTCCTTAAGGCCCATCACCTCTTTCACCCCCCCCCCCAATGTAACCATCAGTTTGTTCTCTATAGTTAAGGGTCTGTTTCTTGGTTTGTCTCTCTTTATCCCCTCTTTGCTTGCTCGTTTTATTTCTTAAATTCCACATATGCATGAAATCATATGGTATTTGTCTTTCTCTGTCTGAGCTATTTCACTTAGCATTATACTGTCTAGATCCATCCATGTCATCATTGCAAATGGCAAGATTTCATTTTTTTTAAAAATTTCATTCTTTTTTAAAAAATTTCATTCTTTTTTATGGCTGAATAATATTCTATTGTGTGTATGTGTGTGTGTGTGTGTGTGTGTGTGTACCACCTCTTCTATATCCGTTCATCAATCGATGGATATTTGGGCTCTTTCCATAGTTTGGCTATTGTAGATAATGCTTCTATGAACATCAGGTGCATGTATCCCTTTGAATTAGTATTTTTGTATTTTTTAGATAAGTACCTAGTAGTGCAATTGCTGGTTCACAGGGTAGTTTTATTTTTAACTTTTTTGAGGAACATCCATACTGTTTTCCCCAGAGTGGCTGCACCAGTTTGCATTCCCACCAACAGTGCAAGAGGGTTCCCCTTTCTCTGCATCCTCACCAACACCTGTTGTTTCCTGTGTTGTTAATTTTAGCCATTCTGACAGGTATGAAGTGGTATCTCATCGTGGTTTTGATTTGCATTTCCCTGATAATGAGTGATGTTGAGCATCTTTTCATGTGTCTGTTGGCAATCTGTATATCTTCTTTAGAAAAATGTCTATTCATGTCGTCCACCCATTTCTTAACTCGATTGTCTATTCTTTGGGTGTTGAATTTGTTAAGTTCTTTATAGATTCTGGATACTAATCCTTTATCAGATATGTCATTTGTAAATATATTCTCCCATTCCCTAGGCTGCCTTTTAGTTTTGTTGATTGTTTCCCTCACTGTGCAAAAGCTTTTTATTTTGATGAAGTCCCAATAGCTCATTTTTGCTTTTCTCTCCCTTGCCTCTGGCAATGTTTCTAGTAAGAAGTTGCTGCAGCTGAGATCAAAGAAGTTAGAGCCTGTGTTCGAACTCCTCTAGGATTTTGATGGTTTCCTGTCTCATGTTTAGGTCTTTCATCCATTTTGAATTTATTTTTGTATATGGTATAAGAAAGTGGTCCAGTTTCATTCTTCTGCATGTTGCTGTCCAGTTTTCCCAACACCATTTGTTGAAGAGACTAGTTTTTTTTTCCCCATTGGATATTCTTCCCTGCTTTGTTGAAGATTAGTTGACAGTATAGTTGTGGGTTCATTTCTGAGTTCTGTATTCTGTTCCATTGATCTATGGGTCTGTTTTTGTGCCAGTACCATATTGTCTTGATGACAACAGCTTTGTAATATAGCTTGACATCTGGAATTATGAGGCCTCCAGCTTTGCTCTTCTTTTTCAGGAATACTCTGGCTATTTGGGGTCTTTTGTGGTTCCATACAGATTTTAGGTTTGTTTGTTCTACCTCTGTGAAAAATGCTGGTGGTACTTTGATTGGGATTGCATTAAATGTGTAGATTGCTTTGGGTAGTATAGACATTTTAACAATATTTGTTCTTCAAATCCATGAGCATGGGATGTTTTACCATTTCTTTGTGTCCTCTTCAATTTCCTTCATAGGTGTTCTATAGTTTTCAGAGTACAGATCTTTTACCCCTTTGGTTAGGTTTATTCCTAGGTATCTTACAGTTTTTGGTGAAATTGTAAATGGGATCAATTCCTTGATTTCTTTTTCTGTTGCTTCATTATTGGTGTATAGAAATGCAACATATTTCTGTACATTGATTTTATATCCTGCAACTTTGCTGAATTCATATATTAGTCCTAGCAATTTTTTGGTGGAGTCTTTCGGGTTTTCTACGTAGAGTATCATGTCATCTGCAAATAATGAAAGTTCGACTTCTTCCTCACCAGTTTGGATGCCTTTTATTTCTTTTTGTTTTCTAATTGCTGAGGGAAGACTTCCAGTATTATGTTAAATAGTAATAATGACAATGGACATCCCTGTCTTGTTCCTGACCATAGAGGAAAAGCTCTCAGTTTTTCCTCATTGAGGATAATATTAGCTGTGGGTCTTTTGTATATGACCTTTATGATATTGCGGTATGTTCTATCTATTCCTACTTTGTTGAGGTTTTTTTGTTTTTGTTTTTTTTTAATCAAGAAGGGATGGTGTATTTTGTCAAGTGCTTTTTCTGCATCTATTGGATGGATCATAAAGTTATTATCCTTTCTTTTACTGATGTGATGTATCATGTTGATTGATTTGTGAATATTGAACTACCCCTGCAGTCCAGGAGTAAAACCCACTTGATCATGATGAGTAATTCTTTTAATGTACTGCTAGATTCAATTTGCTAGTATCTTTTGTGAATTTTTACATTTGTGTTCATCAGAGATATTGGCCTATAACTCTCCTTTTTAGTGGGGTGTTTGTCTGGTTTTGGAATCAAAGTAATGCTAGCCTCATAGAAGGAGTTTGCAAATTTTCCTCCCATTTCTATTTTTTGGAACAATTTGAGATGAATAGGTATTAACTCTTCTTTAAATGTCTGATAGAATTCCCCTGGGAAGCCATCTGGCTCTGGACTTTTGTTTGTTGGGAGATTTTTGATTACTGACTGAACTTCTTTGCTGGTTATGGGTCTGCTCAAATTTTCTATTTCTTCCTGTTTCAGTTTTGGTAGTTTGTATGTTTCTATGAATCTGTCCATTTCTTCCAGATTGCCCAACTTGTTGGCATATATTTCTTCATAATATTCTCTTATGATTATTTGTAATTTTCTGTGGTGTTGGTTACGATCTCTCCTCTTTCATTCATGATTTTATTTATTTTGGTCCTTTCACTTTTCTTTGTGATAAGTCTGGCTAGGGGTTTATCAATTTTATTAATTCTTTCAAAGAACCAGCTCTTCATTTCCTTAATCTGTTCTGGTTTTTTTGTTTACTTGTTTATTTGTTCCTATATCATTTATTTCTGCTCTAATCTTTATTATTTTCCTTCTTCTGCTGGCTTCAGGCTTCATTTGCTGTTCCTTTTCTAGCTCCTTTAGGTGTGAGGTTAGGTTTTGTATTTGAGACTTTTCTTGCTTCTTGAGTTAGGCCTGTTTTGCAATATATTTCCCTTTTAGGACTGCCTTTGCTGCATCCCAAAGGTTTTGGACCATTGTGTTTTCATTTTACTTGCTTCCATGTACTTCTTTAATTTTTTAATTTCCTGATTAACCTATTCATTCTTTAGTAGGATGTTTTTTAACCTCCATGTATTTGAGGTCTTTCCACATTTTTTCTTGTGGTTGACTTCAAGTTTCATAGCCTTGTGGTCTGAAAATATGCATGGTATGATCTCAATCTTTTTGTTCTTGTTGATGCCTGATTTGTGACCTAATATGTGATCTATTCTGGAGAATATCCCATGTGCACTCGAAAAGAATGTGTATTCTGCTGCTTTAGGATGAAGTGTTTGGAATATATCTGTTAAGTACATCTGGGTCAGTGTATCATTCAAAGGCATTGTTGTTTCCTTGTTGATTTTCTACTTAGATGATCTGTCCATTGCTGTAAGTGGGGTGTTAAAGTCCCCTACTATGATTGTATTATTATCAATGAGTTTCTTTATGTTTGTTATTGTTTTACATATTTGGGTGCTCCCAAGTTGGGGGCATAAATATTTACAATTGTTAGATCTTCTTGATAGATAGACTCCTTTATTATGATATAATGCCCTTTCTCATCTCTTGTTACAGTCCTTGTTTTAAAATCTAGTTTGTCTGATATAAGTATGGCTACTCTGGATTTCTTTTGACATCCCTTAGCATGATAGATGGCTCTCCATCCCTTCACTTTCACTCTGCAGTTGTCTTTAAGTCTAAAATGAATCTCTTGTAAACAGCATATAGATGGGTCTGGTTTTTTTTTAAATCCAATCTGATACCTATATATTTTTTTAAATGAAAATGTTTCATTTTTTAAGGAAAGTATACATTTCTTTTTTTGAAGATTTATTTTATTATTTATTTATTTATTTATTTAAGAGTGTGTGTGTGAGAGAGAGCGAGCAGGGGGAGGGACAGGGGGGAGGGAGAGAGATAAGCAGCTGCCACACTGAGTGCAGAGCCCAATTGGGGGGGCTTGATCCCATGACCCTGAGATCAAAACCTGAGCCAAAACCAAGATTTGGATGCTCAACCAACTGAGTCACCCAGGTGCCCCATCCTATGTCTTTTGATTGGACCATTTAGTCCATTTACACTCAGGGTGATTATTGATAGATATGAATTTAGTGCCACTGTGTTACCTATAAAGTTGGTGGTTCTGGTGATGTTCTCTGTTCCTTTCTAGTCTTTGTTGCTTTCGGTCTTTTTTCCCCCATTCAAAGAGTCTCCTTTAATATTTCTTGCCAGGTTGGTTTAGTTTTTATTTGTCTGGGAAACTCTTTATCTCTCCTTTTATTCTGAATGACAGCCTTGTTGGATAAAGTATTCTTGGGTGTATATTTTTGCCATTCAGCACTTTGAATATATCCTAACATTCTCTTCTAGCCTGCCAAGTTTCTGTGGACAGATCTGCTGCAAACCTGATCTGTCTTCCCTTGTAGGTTAAGGACATTTTTCCCCCTTGCTGCTCTCAGGATTCTTTCCTTGTTTGTGTAGTTTGTGAATTTGACTATGATATGTCTTGGTGATCACCAGCTTTTGTTGAATTTAATGGGAGGTCTCTGTGCTTCTTGGAGTTCGAGGTCTGTGTCCTTCCCCAGATTAGGGAAGTTTTCAGCTATAATTTGCTCAAACAAACCTTCTGCCCCCTTTTCTCTCTCTTCATCTTCTGGGACTCCTATGATATGAATGTTATTACATTTTAAGAAGTTGCCAAGTTCCCTAAGTCTACCTTTGTGATCCAATACCTTTCTTTCCCTCCTCTTTTTAGCTTCATTATTCTCCATAATTTTAATTTTCTATATCACTGATTTGTTCTTCTTCATCCATCCTCATTGTTATGGCATCCATTCAGATTTGCATCTTGGTTATAGCATTTTTAATTTCAGCCTGACTAGATTTTAGTTCTTCTTTATCTGCAGTACAGTATTCTCTAATATCTTCTATGCTTTTTTTCAAGCCCACTAGTATCCTTATAATTGTTGTTTTAAATTCTAGGTCAGACATCTTACTTAAATCTGTATTGGTTAAATCCCTGACCATTACTTCTACTTCTTAGTCTTTCTTTTGGGGTGAATTCCTTCATCTTATTATTTTGTCCAAGAAAAAAAAAAAGGCGGCTAGACCCTAAGTGTGTTGGTCTCCTTGTTAAAAGAAGTTAGATCCAAAAAATAAAAGTAAAAAAATATATATATTAAAAAAATAAAAATAAAACTTAAAAAGTTAAAAAATAAAAATAAAATGGAAGCTAGATCCTATTTCCCCTAGAGCTGAAGCTTTGCAGCACTCTGAGATCAGTAGACTTGGTCCAAGCAAGGGGCTTGGTATAAGTGGCTCTGGTCTCCACGTGGTGGTGCTGTTTAGCTCACTGAAGTAGGTCAGACTGATGGGCAGGGGGTAAAATGGTGTGGCTCCACCTTCTAGGCCTGGAGAGGAGAGCTCGCACCTGCCACTCTTCAGGAAGCCCTCACAGAAGAGCAAACAATCTCCTCTCTTGTGTCCCTGGCTTCCATCAGGTCCCTGCCTTCACCCTGTCCATGTCTGAGCTGTCAGCCTGCCAGGTGGCACAGTAGTCCTGTGTTTTATCTCGGGCACTTGGCTGGGTTTCTAAACTCCAAATTTTAGGGACTCATGTGGTGAGGTCATATGCTGATCCTCTGGGGTAGGGTCTTGCCATACTTTTGCCATTTGGTGGTCTGTCCCACGAAAGTGGTTGCATAGCCTCCCAGTGGTTCAGAGTTTATGGCTAAGCAGAGCAGAAAGGTGACACCAAGATTCACTGCCCTCAGCCAGCATTCTCACTTCCATGACTGGGAACAGTGCAGCACATTGGCACCATCCATTCTTCTGTCCCCAGAGAGGCCTTGCCACTGCTCCCAAATGCACACAAAGCAGGAGAACCATATCTCCTCGTGGGAACCAGGGGATCCTCAGACCACACTGTCTGCTCCTGGCTCTCTATCCTCCTTTCCCACAGAAGCATCGCTAAGCTAGGCACAACCCTGCAGTGGTGGACTTCTAAAACTTCAGATTTTATGCTCTGCTGCTTAGGATACCTTACGATAGTCTCCGTAGGCAGGCTCACTCCCCTCTGCAGTCCCTGCAGCTCTTATCTTGCCCAAATCAACTCTCCATAGCTCCTACTTTCCATGATTGTACTTGTAGACTTGCAGTTTTATTCTCTCAGTCCTCAGGCTGATTTCTTTGGTGTTCAGAATGATTTGATATTTATCTAGCTATGTTCAAGGGATGAAGCAAGCTTAGGGTCCCCCTACTCCTCCACCATCTTAACTCCTCCTATTTTCTTTAAGATTAAAACAAAAAGCATTACCCATAGAAAACTCTACTCCTTGACCATGTTATCATTCTTTGAGTCCTGCCACTGCCAGAAAACAGTGTTACTTGACATGGTTTTGAAAAGAGGTGAAAAATGAGTTAGCTTATGCCCTAGAGGTCTGGTCACTTCTATCTGTTACCTGTGCCCAAAACCCAATATGTAGTGTCACAAACCATGAAATACCAACTCCTCACTATCCCTTCTCCTGAGTTTCTACATTTTGTTTCCTGCAGTGTCCTCACATCAAATCCAAGAGAAGTAGGAGGGAGAAAAATATGGACTCAAGTAGGATAGCAAATGAAAATGTGATTCATTTTTATTATGTGGGGACATATAGACATATCTTATGATTTGACATTAAATACTGTTGTCACATAGGTGTGTTTTAGTGATAATTGTGTGTTAAAGGAAAATTCTACAAGATCACTGCTGACTTCTGTTTTCTCTTTTCCATAGCCCTTATTGACCATAATATATCAACAACTTAGTTATCTACTAGTTTTTGCTTGTTAAGTGCCTCCCTCTGATAGAATATCTGTTCCTAGAGGGAAGGGATCTTTGTCTCTTTACTTCATTGGTGTGTCCCAAAAATTAGAACTGTGCCTGGCATATAGTAAGCACTCAATAAATATGTGTTGATATTGCATGGAGCACTGGGTATTATATGGAAAAAATGAATTATGGAACACTGCATCAAAAACTAATGCTGTAATGTATGGTGACTAACATAACATAATTAAATTAAATTAAATTAAAAAAAACAAATAAATATATATTGAATGAATAAAGAGGGCCTGGCAGGCTGGACTGGTGCTACTGAGAAGCCTAATACAATGAGTGCAGAGAAGTAGCCACTAACGTTTATAGGAGGTACTTCACTGGTGACCTGCTAAGAGCACTTTTGGCAGCGTGGTGGGGAAAAAAACCTGACATGAGAGGAGCTAGGGGAGAGAATGGGGAGAGAACCATAGATGAGAAAAGAAAGAACAATGAAGACAACTATTTGGATGAGTCTGGAGAGCTATGCCCTCTGAGAAATTCAGTGGTGGCTGGAGTGATTGTGAGGTAAAGAGTTTTCTTTTTAAAATGGGTGGTAGCGTGTAGATGGAAATCACATGTACAGAGGGAGAAAAAGATGATACAAAAGAGAAAATCAGTACTTGCCAGTGCAAACAAGTTAAGAATTTTGAGAGGAGAAAGATTTAGGGCACAAGTAAAGGCATGTCAGAAAGGGGAGCGGGCACATTTCTGCCACTGAAGCTGAATGGACTCTGTGGTAGTTGGGAGGATGAGGAAGTTGTCCAAAAAGAGAAGGATGAGGAAATGTTGGCAATTCCAAGTAGAAATAATATGTAATTACCTCCTGGAGTAGGAAAGTGCATTTGTTGGGAAGGTGGTTGCTTATATTAGAATAAGCTGTGGTGAAACTTGGCATTTGTAAAGGCAGCATTCCATACTCCCCCTCAAGCTGGATTTGCATCCATTATTCTCCATCTCAATGAATACGCATCATTGCTCATGTAGTTGCTCAAGCCAGAAACCTGGGATCATCCTTGGCTCTTCCCTCTCCCTTGACCTCTACATGGAACCACCAAAACCTGTTTGGACACTTTTCTGATTTGTCCACTTCTTTCTATCTGCACTTCCACTTTCTTAGATCTGGTTACCTGGTTACCTGGTTAGACTGCAGGTTAGGAGGCTTCCTAACTGGTTTTCCAGGCGCTAGTCCCGTCCACCTCGGTTCAGTTCTCCATATTACAGCCTGATTGGTCATTCCAAAAAGGAGATCTGATCATTACACTCCCCTGCCTATGTCTAGTCAGTGTCTTCCCACTGCATCAGGTTAAAGTTTAAATTCTTCAAGTTGGTATATGAAACCTGTCAGGCCCTGGTCCTACCTACTTCTCCGTGAAGACAAAGACAGTAGAAGAAACAATAGCAATACAATTTTAAAAATTATAAAGATAATGGACATAAAACTACTGATGTGGCAGGCCAGAGGTAAATACTTTTTATGATCATGAATTGTCGAGGTGACAATTAAAAGGTAGAAAATTGTTTACATGCAACAAAACACAGATATATAATAAAGAGTGTTACTTAAATTAAAGACAGAGAAGAACATTGGCAAAAAATATTAAGCATACAATTGAAGACTAGGATAGAACCTGGAGGAAGACATTTTATCTGTAAAATTTAAGTTAAAAATATGTCAAAATAGGGAGTCCAGCCACTGTCCAAAGTTACAACAATTTGAACATCAAAAAAAAATTATTTAGGGGATTTGATAAAATCCACATGTCTATATATAAAGATAAAAAAGAGAAAGTCAAAAGAGAACTCATAAGTCATAAATTGACTTCTTGCTTTGATAATGGGTAACTAAAGATAATTAAATATTTATCCAACTTCTCCTGTAATAAATTAGAGTAACAGAACAGCCTCAACTGATGAGGGAAAATTCTATTTCACAAAAGAATGCCAGCCTCAGAATGTAGAAGGAATGATAAAATCAGAAAATCATTATTCTGTCCCCTCTCTTAAAATTATTGATTTAGACAAGGATGTTCCATTGCTATATTCATAGCATTTAGGTATGTGATTCCTAGGAACTAGACATATTAAGGACAAAACTAATACCACAGAGATCATTTTATTGATGCAAGGGGTACAAAGTATATTAATTATTCAATAAAAAGGGGTGCCTGGGTGGCTCAGTCATTAAGCATCTGCCTTCGGCTCAGGTCATGATCCCAGGGTCCTGGGATCGAGCCCCACATCGGGCTCCCTGCTCTGCAGGAAGCCTGCTTCTCCCTCTCCCATTCCCCCTGCTTGTGTTCCCTCTCTCGCTGTGTCTCTCTCTGTCAAATAAATAAATAAAATCTTTAAAAAAAATTATTCAATAAAAGACTTAAATTCTTATCCTAACTCAGGATTAGGGCAGAATCAGTTAATATAATAATGTATCATGTGTGCCCGGGGGCGGAGCAAGATGGCGGAGGAGTAGGAGACCTGGATTTCGTCTGGTCTCAGGAATTCAGCTGGATAGGGATCAAACCATTCTGAACACCTACAAACTCAACAGGAGATCGAAGAAAAGAAGAGCAACAACTCTCTCATCAGAAAAGCGACCACTTTCTGGAAGGTAGGACGTGCGGAGAAGTGAATCCGAGGCGATATTCGGGAGGATAGACGGTGGGGGAGGGGCCTCCGGCGGCCGCTTCTGGCAAGTGATAGAGCCGCGGAGCACAAAATCGGAACTTTTAAAAGTCTGCTCCGCTGAGGGACGTCACTCTGGTGGCTAAACGGGGGGTGGAACCCTCCGGGACAGTGTGGTCTCAGGACCCTCAGGGTCACAGAAAGACTGGGGGTGCCTGAGTGTGGCAGAGCTCCCAGGTATCGGAGCAGGGAAGCCGGCTGCAGAGGCGGAGCCCAGGCGCGGGCTCTCAGCTCGGGGTTGCCATAGACCGTGATCCGCGGCACAGTCAGGCCACTGCTCCTCCAGCAGGGACCCAACAAGCGGCAGATCCGGGGAGACTCACCTTCCTCCCCTGGGAGGAGCCGCGCAGGAGTGCGCCGCAGGGATCTGAGTTTGGAGACTCCACCAGGGGTCGGGTGCCAGAGATAGAAACGCGCGGTCACAGGCCGGGTGAGCACGGAGTGCGGCTGGAGACCGGGGAGACGGGAGTGACTGACGGCTTTTCTCTGGGGGCTCACTGAGGGGCGGGACCCCGAGTTCTCGGCTCCTCCGCGGCGGAGATTGGGAGGCCGCCATTTTCACTCTCCGCCTCCAAAGCTGTACGGAAAGCTCGCAGGGAACAAAAGCCCCGGAGAGGAAACCCGAGCAGATTACTTAGCAGGCAGGGGGCAAGGGCGGGGCAATTCCGCCTCCGGCAGAGACATTTGGAAACCACGGCAACAGGCACCTCCCCAGAAGATCAGCGAGAACAGCCAGCCAAGACCAAGTTTACCGATCAATGAGAACAGCAGAACTCCAGCGCCAGGGGAATAATGCACATAGAATCCGTGGCTTTTTTACCATGATTCTTTAGTCTTTCAAAGTTAATTTTTTTTTAACTGTCTTTTTTTCTTTTTTTTTCTTTTTGAATTTTTCTTTTTCCCTTTTTCAACCAGCATCTTATCAATCCCTTTTTTAAAAAAAAAACATTTTTATTTTTCATTTTTAGAGTCATATTCTATCCCTTCATAGTAGTTACCCGTATTTTTGGCTTATATATATAAGTTATTCTCTCTTTAAAATTTTGAGATAGTTTCTTCTAACAGATTAAAATATACCCTAAATCTCTAGTATATGGTGTTTTCTATTCCCCTGCCTGATCACATCCTCTCCCTTTTTTTTTTCTTTTTTTAAATCCTCTTCTTTTTCAAACAACTTCTTATCAATTCCTTTTATAAAATTTTTTATAATTTCCATCTTCACAGTCATATTCCATCCCTTCATCATATCAACCCTTATTTTTGTACATATATGTTTTTCTTTCTTTAAAATTTTGGGAGGCACTTTCTTCTAAAAGACCAAAATACACCCCAAATCTAGTGTGTGGCACTGATCTATATACCAGCCTGATCATATTTGATCACATTCTGTTTTTTTGTTGTTGTTGTTGTTTTGTTTTGTTTGTTTTTGTTTTTATCTTTATCTTTTTCTTTTTTTTCTTTTTCTTTTTTCTCTCTTTCCCTTTCTTTTCCCACTGCTTCAGGTTTTTTCTGATTTGTTTAGAGTATATTTTCTGGGGACGTTGTTACTCTGCTAGCATTTTGTTCTCTCATTAATCTATTCTCCTCTGCACAAAATGACAAGACGGAAAAAATCACCTCAACAAAAAGAACAAGAGGTAGTACCGACTGCCAGGGACCTACTCAATACGGACATTAGTACGATGTCAGATCTAGAGTTCAGAATCATCACTTTAAAGATACTAGCTGGGCTTGAAAAAAATATGGAAGTTATTAGAGAAACCCTTTCTGGAGAAGTAAAAGAACTAAAATCCAACCAAGTAGAAATCAAAAAGGCTATTAATGAGGTGCAATCAAAAATGGGGGCGCTAACTGCTAGAATAAATGAGGCAGAAGAGAGAATCAGTAATATAGAAGATGAAATGATGGAAAATAAAGAAGCTGAGAAAAAGAGAGATAAACAACTACTGGATCACGAGGGCAGAATTCGAGAGATAAGCGATACCATAAGACGAAACAACATTAGAATAATTGGGATCCCAGAAGAAGAAGAAAGAGAGAGAGGGGCAGAAGGTATAATGGAGCAAATTATAGCAGAGAACTTCCCTAATTTGGGGAAGGAAACAGGCATGAAAATCCAGGAAGCACAGAGAACCCCTCTCAAAATCAATAAAAATAGGTCAACACCCCGACATCTAATAGTAAAACTTACGAGTCTCATAGACAAAGAGAAAATCTTGAAAGCAGCTCGGGAGAAGAGATACGTAACCTACAATGGTAGAAACATTAGATTGGCAACAGACCTATCCACAGAGACCTGGTAGGCCAGAAAGGACTGGCAGGATATATTCAGAGCACTAAATGAGAAAAATATGCAGCCAAGAATACTCTATCCAGCTAGGCTGTCATTGAAAATTGAAGGAGAGATAAAAAGCTTCCAGGACAAACAAAAACTAAAGGAATTTGCAAACACAAAACCAGCCCTACAGGAAATCTTGAAAGGGGTCCTCTAAGCAAAGAGAGAGCCTAAAAGCAACATAGACCAGAAAGGAACACAGACAATATACGGTAACAGTCACCTTACAGGCAATACAATGGCACTAAATTCCTATCTTTCAATAGTTACCCTGAATGTAAATGGGCTCAATGCCCCAATCAAAAGACACAGGCTATCAGACTGGATTAAAAAACAAGACCCATCGATATGCTGTCTGCAAGAGACTCATTTTAGAACCAAAGACACCCCCAGATTGAAAGTGAGGGGGTGGAAAACCATTTACCATGCTAATGGACACCAAAAGAAAGCTGGGGTGGCAATCCTTATATCAGACAAATTAGATTTTAAACCAAAGACTGTAATAAGAGATGAGGAAGGACACTATATCATACTTAAAGGATCTATCCAACAAGAAGATCTAACAATTGTAAATATCTATGCCCCTAACATGGGAGCAGCCAATTATATAAGCCAATTAATAACAAAAGCAAAGAAACACATCGACAACAATACAATAATAGTGGGGGACTTTAACACCCCCCTCAATGAAATGGACAGATCATCTAAGCAAAAGATCAACAAGGAAATAAAGACTTTAAATGACACACTGGACCAAATGGACTTTACAGACATATTCAGAACATTCCACCCCAAAGCAACGGAATACACATTCTTCTCTAGTGCCCATGGAACATTCTCCAGAATAGATCACATCCTAGGTCATAAATCAGGTCTCAACCGGTACCAAAAGATTGGAATCATTCCCTGCCTATTTTCAGACCACAATGCTTTGAAACTAGAGCTCAATCACAAGACAAAAGTCAGAAAGAACTCAAATACATGGAGGCTAAAGAGCATCCTACTGAAGAACGAATGGGTCAACCAGGAAATTAAAGAAGAATTAAAAAAATACATGGAAACCAATGAAAATGAAAACACAACTATTCAAAATCTTTGGGATGCAGCAAAGGCAGTCCTAAGAGGAAAGTATATAGCAATACAAGCCTTTCTCAAGAAGCAAGAAAGGTCTCAAGTATACAACCTAACCCTACACCTAAAGGAGCTGGAGAAAGAACAGCAAATAAAGCCTAAACCCAGCAGGAGAAGAGAAATAATCAAGATCAGAGCAGAAATCAATGAAATAGAAACTAAAAGAACAGTAGAACAGATCAACGAAACTAGGAGCTGGTTCTTTGAAAGAATTAACAAGATTGATAAACCCCTGGCCAGACTTATCAAAAAGAGAAGAGAAATGACCCACATCAACAAAATCATGAATGAAAGAGGAGAGATCACAACCAACACCAAAGAAATACAAACAATTATAAGAACATATTATGAGCAACTCTATGCCAGCAAATTAAATAACCTGGAAGAAATGGATGCATTCCTAGAGATGTACCAACTACCAAAACTGAACCAGGATGAAATAGAAAACCTGAACAGACCTATAACCACTAAGGAAATTGAAGCAGTCATCAAAAATCTCCCAACAAACAAAAGCCCAGGGCCAGATGGCTTCCCAGGGGAATTCTACCAAACATTTCAAGAAGAATTAATACCTATTCTTCTGAAACTGTTCCAAAAAATAGAAATGGAAGGAAAACTTCCCAACTCATTTTATGAGGCCAGCATTACCTTGATCCCCAAACCAGACAAAGACCCCATCAAAAAGGAGAATTACAGACCAATATCCCTGATGAACATGGATGCAAAAATTCTCACCAAAATACTAGCCAATAGGATCCAACAGTACATTAAAAGGATTATTCACCATGACCAAGTGGGATTTATCCCTGGGCTGCAAGGTTGGTTCAACATCCACAAATCAATCAATGTGATACAATACATTAACAAAAGAAAGAACAAGAATCATATGATCCTCTCAATAGATGCAGAAAAAGCATTTGACAAAGTACAGCATCCTTTCTTGATCAAAACTCTTCAGAGTATAGGCATAGAGGGTACATACCTCAATATCATAAAAGCCATCTATGAAAAACCTACAGCGAATATCATTCTCAATGGGGAAAAACTGAGAGCTTTCCCCCTAAGGTCAGGAACGCGGCAGGGATGTCCACTATCACCACTGCTATTCAACATAGTATTGGAAGTCCTAGCCACAGCAATCAGACAACAAAAAGAAATCAAAGGCATCCAAATTGGCAAGGAAGAAGTCAAACTCTCACTCTTTGCAGATGATATGATACTTTATGTGGAAAACCCAAAAGACTCCACCCCAAAACTGCTAGAACTCATACAGGAATTCAGTCAAGTGGCAGGATATAAAATCAATGCACAGAAATCAGTGGCATTCCTATACACCAACAACAAGACAGAAGAAAGAGAAATTAAGGAGTCGATCCCATTTACAATTGCACCCAAAACCATAAGATACCTAGGAATAAATCTAACCAAAGAGACAAAGGATCTGTACTCAGAAAACTATAAAATACTCATGAAAGAAATTGAGGAAGACACAAAGAAATGGAAAAACATTCCATGCTCATGGATTGGAAGAACAAATATTGTGAAGATGTCAATGCTACCTAGAGCAATCTACACATTCAATGCAATCCCCATCAAAATACCATCCACTTTTTTCAAAGAAATGGAACAAATAATCCTAAAATTTGTATGGAACCAGAAAAGACCCCGCATAGCCAGAGGAATGTTGAAAAAGAAAAGCAAAGCCGGTGGCATCACAATTCCGGACTTCCAGCTCTATTACAAAGCTGTCATCATCAAGACAGCATGGTACTGGCACAAAAACAGACACATAGATCAATGAACAGAATAGAGAGCCCAGAAATGGACCCTCAACTCTATGGTCAACTCATCTTTGACAAAGCAGGAAAGAATGTCCAATGGAACAAAGACAGTCTCTTCAACAAATGGTGTTGGGAAAATTGGATAGCCACATGCAGAAGAATGAAACTGGACCATTTCCTTACACCACACACAAAAATAGACTCCAAATGGTTGAAAGACCTCAATGTGAGACAGGAGTCCATCAAAATCCTAAAGGAGAACACAGGCAGCAACCTCTTTGACCTCAGCCGAAGCAACTTCTTCCTAGAAACATCGCCAAAGGCAAGGGAGGCAAGGGCAAAAATGAACTATTGGGACTTCATCAAGATAAAAAGCTTTTGCAAAGCAAAGGAAACAGTCAACAAAACCAAAAGACAACCAACAGAATGGGAGAAGATATTTGCAAATGACATATCAGATAAAGGGCTAGTATCCAAAATCTATAAAGAACTCATCAAACTCAACACCCAAAGAACAAAGAATCCAATCAAGAAATGGGCAGAAGACATGAAAAGACATTTTTCCAAAGAAGACATCCAAATGGCCAACAGACACATGAAAAAGTGCTCAGTATCGCTCGGCATCAGGGAAATCCAAATCAAAACCTCAATGAGATACCACCTCACACCTGTCAGAATGGCTAAAATTAACAAGTCAGGAAATGACAGATGTTGGCGGGGATGCGGAGAAAGGGGAACCCTCCTACACTGTTGGTGGGAATGCAAGCTGGTGCAGCCACTCTGGAAAACTGTATGGAGGTTCCTCAAAAAGTTGAAAATAGAGCTACCATATGATCCAGCAATTGCACTACTGGGTATTTACCCCAAAGATACAAAAGTAGGGATCCGAAGGGGTACGTGCACCCCGATGTTTATAGCAGCAATGTCCACAATAGCCAAACTGTGGAAAGAGCCAAGATGTCCATCAACAGATGAATGGATAAAGAAGAGGTGGTATATATATACAATGGAATATTATGCAGCCATCAAAAGGAATGAGATCTTGCCATTTGCAACGACGTGGATGGAACTGGAGGGTATTATGTTGAGTGAAATAAGTCAAACAGAGAAAGACATGTATCATATGATCTCACTGATATGAGGAATTCTTAATCTCAGGAAACAAACTGAGGGTTGCTGGAGTGGGGGGTGGGGTGGGAAGGATGGGGTGACTGGGTGATAGACACTGGGGAGGGTATGTGCTCTGGTAAGCGCTGTGAATTGTGCAAGACTGTTGAATCTCAGATCTGTACCTCTGAAACAAATAATGCAATATATGTTAAGAAAAAAAAAAGAAGAAGAAGAAGGTAGCGGGAGGGGAAGAATGAAGCGGGGGAAATCGGAGGGGTAGACGAACCATGAGAGACGATGGACTCTGAAAAACAAACTGAGGGTTCTAGAGGGGAGGGGGGTGGGAGGATGGGTTAGCCTGGTGGTGGGTATTGAGGAGGGCACATTCTGCATGGAGCACTGGGTGTTATGCACAAACAATGAATCATGGAACACTTCATCTAAAACTAATGATGTAATGTATGGGGATTAACATAAGAATAAAAAAAAAGTAATGTATCATGTGTAAAATATGGAATATGTTTGTATGTAATAATGTCTATTAATAATGTATTTCTCTGACAGGTTGAAAATGCAACATGAAGTACAATATCATCTCATATATCCTAGCTAAAATAAAAATTTAAATTCATCAACTCTTTGGTTTTAACTCTCAGATTTCTATTTCAAAAAGAACAAGCTGAATGGCATGACAAGGTGGCAAGCAGGCAAACTCAGAAAGGGGACAACTGACTGGGTCTCTTTAACAAGTAAGAGTCATTAAAAGAAAAAAGAGGAACTGTGCTATATCCAGACACTTAAGGGACATAAATGACGAGATGCAAAGCATGGCCTTGGATTGGGTTGTCATTTGGACAATTGAACTATAAAGGTCATTTTGGGAACAAACTGTGGAATTTGAATCTGGGGCAGGTATGAGACAAGATGGAAATGTGTTGACATGGAAAGTTGGAAAACCTTAAGTAAAATAAGCAGATAACAAAACAGCAGATAATAGTCTCATTTTGGTAACAGACACACACACAAATATTTGGAAGCACATACCCTAAGGTGTTAATAATGGTAATTTCTTGGTGGTAGGAATATGGTGTTATTTTAGTTTTGCTTCTTTTTTGGTGGGGTAACTTTCTATAATGTAAACATCTTTTTATATAATAGGATTATTATTATTATGAGGAGGAGGAGGAGGAGGAAGAAAGGTCAAAGAAGATGGGTGAGGGAACACCTTTGGGCAGGTGGCGAGGAACAGCGCCTCCACTTTGGCAACGGGTCCACAGCTGGGATGGAAGTCCAGGATCCTGGCTTTTTTTTTTTTTAATTTAAATTCAATTAATTAACATATAGTGTATTTAGTGTATTATTAGTTTCAGAGGTAGAGTTCAGTGACTCATCAGTCTTATACCCAGTGCTCATCACATCACGTGCCCTCCTTTAAAAAATATATTTTTTTTATTATGTTCAGTTAGCCAACATGAATTGTCGAGGTGACAATTAATAGGTAGAAAATTGTTTACATGCAACAAAACACAGATATATAATAAAGAGTGTTACCTCCTACCAATAGTTTAAGAGGGTTCCCCTTTCTCCACATTCTTGCCAACATTTGCCGTTTCCTCTCTTGTTAATTTTTGCCATTCTAACTGGTGTAAGGTGATATCTCATTGTGGTTTTGTTTTGTATTTTCCTGATGGCTTGTGATGTTGAACATTTTTTTCATGTGTTGGTTAACCATTTGTACGTCTTCTTTGGAGAAGTGTCTGTTCATATCTTCTGCCCATTTCTTGACTAGATTATTTGTATTTTGGGTGTTGAGTTTGAGAAGTTCTTTATAGATCTTGGATACCAGCCCTTTATCTGTAATGACATTTGCAATATCTTCTCCCATTCTGTGAGTTGCCTCTTAGTTTTATTGACTATTTCCTTTGCTGTGCAGAAGCTTTTTATCTTGATGAAGTCCCAAAAGTTCATTTTTGCTTTTGTTTCACTAGCCTTTGGAGATGTATCTTGAAAGAAGTTGCTGTGGCCCATGTCAAAGAGGTTACTGCCTATGTTCTCCTCTAGGATTTTGATGGATTCCTGTCTCACATTGAGGTCTTTCATCCATTTTGAGTTTATCTTTGTGTATTGTGTAAGAGAATGGTCGAGTTTCATTCTTCTGCATGTGGCTGTCCAATTTTCCCAGCACCATTTATTGAAGAGACTGTCTTTTTTCCATTGGATATTTTTTCCTGCTTTGTCAAAGATTATTTGACCATAGAGTTGAGGGTCCATTTTCTGGGTTCTCTATTCTGTTCCATTGATCTATGTCTGTTTTTGTGCCAATACTATGCTGTCTTGATGATCACAGCTTTGTAATATAGCTTAAAGTCGGGCATTGTGATGCCCCCAGCTTTAGTTTTCTTTTTCAACAGTCCACCTGCAATTTGGGGTCTTTTCTGGTTCCATACAAATTTTAGGATTGGTTGTTCCAGCTCTGTGAGAAATGTCAATGGTATTTTGATAGGGATTGCACTGAAAGTGTAGATTGCTCTGGGCAGCATAGACATTTTCACAATGTTTATTCTTCCAATCCATGAGCATGGAATGTTTTTCCATCTCTTTGTGTCTTCCTCAGTTTCTTTCATAAGTGTTCTGTAGCTTCTAGAGTATAGATCCTTTACCTCTTTGGTTAGGTTTATTCCTAGGTATCTTACAGTTTTTGGTGCTATTGTAAATGGAATCATTCCTTAATTTCTCTTTCTTCAGTTACATTGTTAATGTATATAAATGCAACTGATTTCTGTGTGTTGATTTTGTATCCTGCCATGTTGCTGAATTGCTGTATGAGTTCTAGTAATTTGAGGGTGGATCCTTTTCGGTTTTGCACATAAAGTATCATGTCATCTGTGAAGAGAGAGAGTTTGACTTCTTCTTTGCCAATTTGAATGCCTTTTATTTCTTTTTGTTGTCTGATTGCTGAGGCTAAGACTTCTAGTACCATATTGAACAATAATGGTAAGAGTGGGCTTCCCTGTTGTGTTCCTGACCTTGAGGGAAAAAGCTCGCAGTTTTTCCCCATTGAGAATGATATTCACCATGGGCTTTTCATAGATGACTTTTATGATATTAAGGTATGTTCCCTCTATCCCTATACTTTGAAGAGTTTTAATCAGGAAAGGATGCTGTATTTTGTCAAATGCTTTTTCTACATCAATTGAGAGGATCATATAGTTCTTATCTTTTCTTTTATTAATGTGCTCTATCACACTGATTGATTTCTGAATGTTGAACCACCCTTGCATCCCAGGAATAAACCCCACCTGGTCCTGCTGAATGATCCTCTTAATGTACTGTTGGATCCTATTGGCTAGGATCTTGTTGAGTATTTTGGCATCCATGTTTATCAGGGATATTGGTCTATAATTCTCCTTTTTGATGGAGTCTTTGCCTGATTTTGGGATCAAGGTAATCCTGGTGTCATAGAACGAGTTTGAAAGTTTTCCTTCCATTTCTATTTTTTGAAACAGCTTCAGTAGAATAGGTATTATTTCTTTTTTAAATGTTTGGTAGAATTCCCCTGGGAAGCCATCTTGCCCTGGACTCTTGTTTTTTGGGGAGGTTTTTGATTACTGCTTCAAATTCCTTACTAGTTATTGGTCTGTTCAGATTGTCTATTTCTTCCTGCTTCAGTCTTGGTAGTTTATAAGTGCTCAGGCATGCATCCATTTCTCCCAGATTGCTTAATTTGTTGGCATATAGTTGCTGGTAGTAATTTCTAATAATTGTTTCTATTTCCTTGGTGTTAGTCATGATCTCTCCCCTTTCATTCACGATTTTATTGAGTTGGATCCTTTTCCTTTTCTATTGGATAAGTCTGGCCAGAGGCTTATTGATCTTATTAATTCTTTCAAAGAACCAGCTTCTAGTTCTGTTGATCTGTTCTACTATTTTTCTGATTTCTACTTCACTGATTTCTGCTCTAATCTTTATTATTTCTCTTTTCGTGCTTGGTTTAGGCTTTATTTGCTGTTCTTTCTCTGGGTCCTTTAGGTGTCATGTTAGCTTGTACATTTGGGATTTTTCTGTTTGTTTGTTTGTTTTGAGTGAGGCTTGGATGGTTATGTATTTCCCTCTTAGGATTGCCTTTGCAGTATCCCATAGGTTTTGGACTAATGTGTTTTCATTCTCATTAGTTTCAATGAATTGTTTAAGTTCTTGTTTAATTACCTGGTTGACCCAAACATTCTGTAGCAGGGTGTTCTTTAACTTCCAAGTGTTTGAGTTCCTTCCAAATTTCTTCTTGTGGTTGAGTTCCAGTTTCAAAGCAGTATGGTCTGAAAATATGCTGGGAATAATCTCAGTCTTTTGGTATCAGTTGAGTCCTGATTTGTGACCCAGTATGTGGTCTATTCTGGAGAAAGTTCCATGTGCACTCAAGAAGAATGAATATTCTGTTGTTTTAGGATGGAATGTTCTGTATATATTTATGAAGTCCATCTGGTCCAATGTGTCCTTCACATTCTTTGTTGATCTGCTTAGATGTCCATTGCTGTGAGTGGAATGTTGAGGTCTCCTACTATTAATGTATTATTATCAATATGTTTCTTTATTTTGGTTAATAGTTGGTTTATATAATTGGCTGCTCCCATGTTGGGGGCATAGATATTTACAATTATTAGATCTTCTTGTTGGATAGACCCTTTAAGTATGATATAGTGTCCCTCTACATCTCTTACTATGGTCTTTGGTTTAAAATCTAATTTGTCTGATATGAGGATTGCTACCCTGGCTTTCTTTTGATGTTCATTAGCATGGTAAGTGGTTCTCCATCCCCTCATTTTCAATCTGGAGGTGTCTTTAGGTTCACAATGAGTCTTCTGTAGACAGCATATGGATGGGTCCTGCTTTTTTATCTGGTCTGAATCACTGTGTCTTTTCATGGGAACATTCAGCCTGTTCACATTGAGAGTAACTATTGAAAGATATGAATTTCGTGTCATTATATTGCCTGTAAAGTTCCTATTTCTATAGATTTTCTCAGTTTCTTTCAGTCTATGTGACTCTGGGGTCTCTCCTCGCTTACAGAATCCCCCTTAATATTTCTTGCAGGGCTGGCTTGGTGGTTGCATATTATTTCAGTTTCTGCCTGTCCTGAAAGCTCTTTATCTCTCTGTCCATTCTGAATGAAAACCTTGCTGTATAAAGTATTATTGGCTGAATGTTCTTTTCATTCAGTACCCTGAATATGGGTTGCCAGCCCTTTCTGGCTTGCCAGGTTTCTGTGGACAGGTCTGATGTTATTGTGATGTTCCTCCCTCCATATGTAAGGACCCTCCCCTCCCTGGCTATTCTCAGGGATTATTTCCTTGGCTATAAAATTTGCAAGTTTCACTATTATATGTCGGGGTGTTGATCTATTTTTATTGATTTTAGGAGGGGTCTTCTCTCCCTCTTGGACTCAAATGCTTGTTTCCTTCTCCAGATTAGGGAAGTTCTCAGCTATTATTTGCTGAAATATACCTTCTAGCCCTCTCTCCACCCCCTCAGGGATCCCCAAAATTCTGATATTGGAACGTTTTATGGTATAACATTAATCTCTCCAATCCTTTTCTCATGTGCTACTAGCAGCCTATCTCTGTTTTCCTCAGCTTCCTTCCTTTCCATCAGCTTATCTTCTAGATCACTAATTCTCTCTTCTGCCTCATTTACCCTGGCTGTTATAGTATCCAGTTTAGACTGCATCTCATGCATAGCATTTGGCCTGATTAGATCTCATTTCTGCTCTTTGAGATTCTCTATTGTCACTAATGCTTTTTTTCAAGCCTAGCTATTGACCTTATGATTGCTATCCTTAATTCTATCTCTGACATCTTGCTTATATCCATATCCATTAGTTCTGTGGCAGAGGACATTTCTCTGTTTCTTTTCTTTGTTGAGAGTTCCTCCTCCTAATCATTATGTCAAGGGATGGTTGAGTAAATGAGCAGAGTCCAACATCTCAACCACAACCCAAGCAATATGCACCCTAACAAAATCCGGAGTGGTCTGAAGCCACCACCAAAAAAAACAAAGCCAAAATGAAACACAAGAATAAAATTTTTAAAATAAAAAAATTTTAAAAAGGGGGTAGGGGTAGGGGGGTTATAATCTCTCAGTGTGGACAATACAGGGTGTTTCAGTTGTTCCTGGGTATATTTTGTCTGTGTGTTAAAGGACACTACATCCCAAAATTATAAGAAAAGTAAAACTTGTATATATAAAGGTAAAATTGACTAGTGAAAAAAGGACTACAATATAGCATATATCTATAAAAAATTTAGGTGTGAAAAAATACAAGTTAAAAAGCTACTATGAAACATAAGTTGATATAATAAACATCTAATTGAAATGAGAAAGTAAAAGAAAAAAAAACAGAAAAAGCATAAGCAAAAGAAAAAATAAAAGGAGAATTTTATCTGACAAATAAACAAGTCATGAGGCCACACCTGGAGCTCAATATATAATTTTCCCCTGATGTTGGGATTTTACAGTCCACCTGTTCTTCCAGCCTGTCTTCTGGGCGAGGGGTCTGCCACGCTGTTTCTCAGGTAACCCTGCCTGGGCGGAGTTGCTCTGCTCCCTCTCAGGGTGATGGGCTCAGTGGAAACTGGTCTTCTGTGTGGCTTTTGTTCCCTGGGGGCTTTCTGCTCCTCTTCAGAGGATCAGAGCAAAAATGGCCACAGCCAAACCTCTGGTTCAGAGCAGAAAATTCACAGTCTGCCCTTTAATAAGCCCTCCAGGACAGTCTCCACTTTGGCATTGAGCCACTGAAGACTGCAGCCTCCCCTGGTGTGCGCCTGCAGCAACTCTCTCAGTGGTAGTCCCAGGGGCCCTGCAGTGCCACTGCCCTTTGTGCTTCTAAAACTGCGAGCAGCCGCGGGCTCAAGGGTGCACCCGAATCTCCTGGATCATGTCTGAAAGCTGCTCTAAAGCCCTTTCTGCTTTGGGAGTTTTTGCCCGGTTGCAGGTGCAGGTTCCAGATTTTTTCATGCTGCCCAAGAGAAGAGTGATTATCAACCAGCCTGGCTCGAGGCTTATGGCAATCTGAGCTGAGACATGAGACATTTTGTGGCAAAACTGGGTTATAAGAAAGAGTTTATGAATCTTAGGGTTTTGAAATTTAAATCCAACAAATAGTTGAGAATGTTTAGAGTGAACTCAGAGTGAGAGCCAGATGTAACCCAAGGACTTCTTTTTTTTTTTTTTTAAAGATTTTTTATTTATTTGACAGAGAGAGACACAGCAAGAGAGGGAACACAAGCAGGGGGAGTGGGAGAGGGAGAAGCAGGCTTCCCACAGAGCAGGGAGCCCGATGCAGGGCTCGATCCCAGGACGCTGGGATCATGACCTGAGCCGAAGGCAGACGCTTAACGACTGAGTCACCCAGGCGCCCCGTAACCCAAGGACTTCTAAAGCCAAACCCCAGCTCCTGTTGCAATTGGCATCATGGGAGAGACATTTCAGGCCCCAAAGTTGACCCTTGATCAGACTTGCCCTGCCCAGATAGAGCCCTAGTAAAATTAACCACACATCAAAGTCACAAATTCTCTCCTTTTCTTCTGTGGAGCCCAGTCTCACTAGGATACCAAAAACAAAAACAAAAAGCAAAACCATTAAATGAGCTGACAGAATTTTTTTTTTTTTTGAATTTCAGGGGATAGTTATTAGATTATAATTCTATGTCAGTAATGTTGGGGCTTTCAGAAAAGTTTGCGTCCTAGATTTTTCCCCCTATTACTATCTTCCTCTCCACTGGGAACTTCCACTCAACAAGATTATATACTCATTGTGAGAAAGTCTAGGTCATGTAAAAGCAGCACTAATAACAGAAAATAAATGTTTTGTAGCTAGGGAGTGCCTTCTGTATATCCCTAACATCAAAGAAAACACACTAGATTATCTTTGAAGTCCCATGAGCTCTAGAATTCTGGACTACAAGTATGGTTATAACATATTTTAAGTACTTGTGCTCCACCTAGAGGAGCAATATAGAGAAATCAGTCTGTCAGCTTTTGTCAAGAGTTTTTAAATTAAATTCTGGTGGCATTTATTTTTTTAAAAGATTTTATTTATTTATTTATTCGGGGGGGGCAGAGGGAGAAGCCAACTCCCTGCTGAGGAGGGAGTCCAACTCAGGGCTCCATCCCTGGACTCCGGGATCATGACCTGAGCCAAAAGTAGAGACTTAACCGACTGAGCCACCCAGGTGCCCCTCTGGTGTCATTTAAAAGAGAAAGAACTGATTTGGAAATAGTCAGGAAAACCTAGTTTCAATTAACTATAATTTTTATATTATAAAAGTAATAATTTTCCATAATCATACCACTTTAATGTGATTCCTGTTTCCAATTTGAAATATGTCCTTCCAGTTTTGTCTGCTATACAATACACAGAAAATGTTGCAACCTGCTTTTCTCTCTTAACTGTATTTTGTATATAATATCACTGTAATCGTCATTCTTCTGAGTAAATCCCAATCATTCCTCCCATTGCTGATAGTTTCCATTATTTGATAACAACTACACGTAACATCTTTCTTGCATGTAGCATTTCCACATTTGGGATTCTGTTCTAGTACTGAATGTTAGAAGTGAAATCACTGAATTGAAGAATATGATCTTTTTTTGGAATGACAGTACATATTTCCATATCACTTCCTAAGAGGGTTGTACCAATTTGTATATTATCATTAATGTATGAAAATACCAATTCCAGGAACCCCCCCAGCCCAGAGTATTAAATGTTTTATTTATTAAATGTTATTAAGATGTTTTCAAGGGCGCCTGGGTGGCTCAGTCGGTTAAGCGACTGCCTTTGGCTCAGGTCATGATCCTGGAGTCCCGGGATGGAGTCCCGCATCGGGCTCCCTGCTCGGCGGGGAGTCTGCTTCTCCCTCTGACCCTCCTCCCTCTCGTGCTCTCTGTCTCTCATTCTCTCTCTCGCAAATAAATAAAATCTTAAAAAAAAAAAAAATTTAAGATGTTTTCAAATGTTACCTTATTGTTTCAGTTTGCATTGCTTTGACTTTTGGTGAGGTTGAGCATTTTTCCCAGATTAAGAGTTTTATTTCCTCTTTTGAGAATTTCTGTTCACCTTCTTCAGCATTTGTCTTTTGAGGACTTAACATTTTCTTACTCTGTGAGCTCTTACTGTTAATGACCACTACCACTGCCTCTACTAACTAGCTATCATTTGTTGAGCAGCCATAATATGTCAAAGATCATGCTCACAGCTTTATGTGTATTTTTAACCCTTGTCACACCCTGCAAGGAAGAAGGAAATTGAGTCTCGGAAGAGCTAAACAGCTGACTCAAGGCCACACGACCTTGGACAGGTTACTTTCTACTACGGCTTCTGCCTCATGTAAAGATATATCTTAATAATCTTCTAATGAAGATATTAACCCTTTGCAATACTTTCCCTAGGCTTGTCAGCACTTTTATTTTAGTTATTGTTTGGACATACAGAAGTGGCATCTAATACTGTAAACTGTAAATCCTTTTCAAAGCCAAACCTATCTGGGCTTTAATCAGGTAGTACAGAATAGCCATTTAAAGTGATAAAAAGATAAGACATGCTTGTATTTCTCCAAAGACAAATTAGGGTCTAGTTTCAAATTGTTAAACAGTTATTTGCCTATCATATATTGACTAATCTTTCTTTTCCTCATTGATTTATGATGCATTCTTTGTCATTCAGATAGTAAGATCTATAATTGGACGTGTTTTGTTGATCTAGTTATTCTTTGTACAAATACCATATTGTTTTAATTACCTTATCTTTGTAAGATGATTAAAACAGAATAGAACTAATCCTCCCACAACTTTTTTTTTCTTCAGAACTTTCTTCCCTTTTTATTTTCCAAGTAAACTTTTGGATCATTTTGTCAATGTAGGCAAAAACATATTTTTCTTTCAAAGAAGGAACTTAAAGCAACAGAGATTTTGATTGGGTTACATTAAACCCACAAATTAAATTCAGACATAGTTATTTTCATATCCAGTCTTCCTAACCAGGAATAAATATCTGGCTACTTTCCAAGTCTTATTTTATATATTTTTATATTTAAAAAATTATTTTTATATTTTATATATTTTTATATTTTAAAAAAAGATTTTATTTATTTGAGAGAGAGTGAGTGAGAGAGAGCAGGAGTGAGGGGAGGGACAGAGGAAGAGGGAGAAGCAGACTCCCTGCTGAGCAGGGAGCCCTGTGTGAGGCCTGAGGGTCGATCCGGGACTCTAGGACCATGACCTGAGCCGAAGGCAGACACTTAACTGACTGAGCCACCCAGGTGCCCCTTTATTTTATATTTTTAATATAATTTGTATTTTCTTCTTCACGTGTCACTACATACCTTGTTAAGATTATTTCCAGGCATTATATGTGTTTTAAATGCCATTGCAAACAGGACCTATTTTGTTTGTTTTTGTACAGGTTGCTGCTAGTATAGAAAAATGTTATTGATTTTTATATATTTTATATTAAGCCATATTTATAAGCTCTTATTAATTTTTAATAGTTTGTCAGATGATTTTTTTATTTGTATATATTTTTAAGATTTTATTTATTTATTTGAGAGAGAGAGAGCGCATAAGCCAGGAAGAGGCAGAGGGAGAGGGAAAAGCAGACTCTCTGCTGAGCAGGGAGGGGGATGTGGGATTCAGTGAGATCATGACCTGAGATCATGACCTGAGCTGAAGGCAGACACTTAACCAACTGAGCCACCTAGGTGCCCCCTTTTATATTTTCTAGAAACAAATAATATTAGTTAAGAATGATGCTTTTCTTTCTTATAACATTCTGTGTAGGAAAGAATTAACAGAGCAGGTCTGAGACAGCTGTCTTGGAAAGGCCTGCTTACAAGGTTGGCCTGTGGTTGGTTTCTGGGAACTTGGATTTGAGGAGGGTTCCCACTGTTCCCTAAGTGATCAAGGTTGATTACTGTGCCTACACTGTTTGTACAAGCAATATTGGTTTATGCTGAACACCAGCTTTCCCTCTAGGAGTCTGAAATTTTGGTATGTACGAGGCAGAGGCTGCCTATGTGAGCAACTCCCAATAAAACGCTTAGACACTGAATCCCTAATGAGCATCCCTGAAGGACAACACTTCACTAGTATTGTCTGGAGGGATGAAGCATGTCTGTGTAATTCCACTGGAGAGGACTCTAGGAAGCTTGTTCCTGGTTATCTCTGGACTTCACTCCATATGCTTTCTCCCATTGTTTATTTTGCTTTGTATCCTTTCCAAATCATAGCCATGAACACAACTATATATATGTTGAGTCTTGTGAGTCCTTGTAGAGAATCCTCAAAACTGAGGGTGGTCTTGGAGGCCCCTGATACAATTTGTAATGCTTATCTCTTAGGTGTGGTGTTTTTGTCAAGTGTAGGTATCAATATAAACACACCTGCTCTGCCTGCCTTCAGAGGAGAAAGGTTTGGACCCTCCTGACTTTATCTCCTGCCACTCCTCTCTAATGCCTACTCCCCAGGGGCTCTGGGCTGGGGGTGGGGGTGGGGACCTTGAAAATGACAGCTGCCTAGTAGCTGTCTACAATTACAAATTTGTATCAGTGTCATATCTCCTTTATCTTTAATTTTGTTTTGTGTTGTTTTCCCAATTAATTAGTTAACTTTGTCTTTCTTATCTCTTTCCCCACTGCCAAAGAAATCAGGTTTTAGTTTACTTATGTATATTTTTTTATCCTTTATTTATCTTTACCATTTTTAAATCCATTTTGCTTAGGATCTGAGTTCTTTTTCTAAAATTGCAAATAATGTAATCCCTTTCTCTTTTTTTAATATTATTTGTTGCTACAGATTTACCTCTAACATGCAGAACTGAATACACCCTATACATTTTTTTTACTTTAACTGATCTTGTTATAATTATTTATTAAACTATTTTAGTGATCTCATTTAAGAGATTCCCTTCCTCTTCCCAGAGTTGTTTGATAGCCTGAAAACTTAAAAGAAGTCTTATTTTGGGTAATGTAGCAGGCTAGACTCTTCAGACTAATCTTCCAGTTGAAAACAACTAAAAAATGTGCAAAGATTTCAAAAGTCTAAAGAACATGAAAAAGATGGTAAGATAGGAAGGCTTTATTTATCCGGCCAAAATCTAAATGAAAATGGAAATTTAGAGGGAAAAGCAGAACACGGATGTTGCTTTTGCCTCTGAGAACATCTGCCAACTAAAAAAACTTGGTTTTTATTTGTTATGCCCTCTCAGGGCCCACAAGTTCAGAAATGCAAGTCTAAATTCTGGCAAAGATGGAGAGTTTAATAGGAAACCTTCCCCCATAAGGCTAGGATCCCAAAGGGCTCTTTCCTCAGATTAAGAATGAACCAGAAGTAAACCTTGTTTTTCCCTCTCTATCCCCACCCCCGGGAGACTGTAAGAAAAATAAAATCCTTCGATGCTGAAGAGTGCAGAGGCAGTAAAGAAAACCCTATATTTTAACCACATGCTGGTAGTTTTAGCCACATGCTGGTAGTGATTGTGAGTTTGTAACCCCAATTCACCTTACCCGGATGGTCCAAAAAACCCAAGTAGTCCTGAACTGACCGTAGGCACTTGGCAAATGCAGTTCCTCTCTGGAGGAAGGTGCCACCACCTTAGGTGTCAGAGAATCTCAGAAATATGAGCAGTTAGCATAATTATCAGGCTCCCAAGGAAATGAGGGGAACCAGAAGCCAGAATCAACAGAAAAACACCTACAATGGCTTCAGGTATCCTTCATTATTGAAATTCTCATTTTGAATTCTAGGAACCAAATAGATTTGGATTTACTAGAATTTCCACACTGTGCAAAATTTTGCCACACTCTAGCCAAAGTGCAAAACTCAATAACTTAGTAGATTCAGATGATGAAACTCATAAATCAATAAGCAAAACCTCTTATAAAATGGGAAAAGATTTGCACACATACCCTCTTATAAAATGGGAAAAGACTTGCACGGATCCTTTACAGAGGGATATCCAAAGGCCAATAAACATATGAAAGGGTGCCTATCAGGAATATGCAAATTAAAACCACAATATGATACCACTGTATAGTCCCATAATGGCTAAAGTGAAATAGACTATACGAAGTATTGATGAGCATATGAATTGACTAGAACTTTCAAATACTGCTGTAGAAGTATAAATTGATACAATCCATTGTGGAAGACTGCTTGGCAGTATTTACCAAGGACAAAACCTTATGACCTAGTAATTACTTCACAGTTATATCCTTAGTAGAAATGCGTGCATGTGTTCCACAAAGATGTGTAACCAGAATGATTATTACTATTTGTAACAGCCCAGTTAGAAATAACTCAAATGTCCATCTACAACAGAGTGAATTAATCTATTAACAGTAAATTCACACTGTGGAATACTATACACTTCAGTGTTGAGAAGAAACAAAACTATCTGAACAACATGGGTGGATTTCATGAGCATAATGTTGAGTGAAAAATGCCAAGTATATACTGTGTGATTTTATTTACATGAAGTTCAAAAGCAGAGAAAGTTAATATATGATATCAGAAGTCAAGAAAGTGGTTACCCTTGGGTGCCTGGCTGGCTCGGTTAAGCGACTGCCTTCGGCTCAGGTCATGATCCTGGAGTCCCTGGATCGAGTCCCGCATCGGGCTCCCTGCTCAGCAGGGAGTCTGCTTCTCCCTCTGACCCTCCCCCCTCTCATGTGCTCTCTCTCTCTCATTCTCTCTCTCTCTCTCAAATAAATAAATAAAATCTTTAAAAAAAAAAAAAAGAAAGTGGTTACCCTTTACGGGTGAAGTTAGTGGCTAAAAAAGTTTTGAGGGTCTAGGATTGTTTTTCTTTCTTTCTTTTTTTGATCAGCAAATGCTAAGTTAATTTTATTACTTATTTCTGCAACTTGTGGGCATAAATAATAGAATGATATACAGTTTGGTTATCCATTATTTGAGGAGATTTTTGGAAACCCTTATATTTTGGGCCCATAATCTCAGGCTTTAACATACACCAGAATCTAAAGAATTAACTATATCATTTCCCTACACTCTCTTATATATCCTAAGTAGGTTTTCTTTCATCTTTATGGATCTACTAAAATCAAAGAATCCAAACTGCTTGTCACTTGAATAAGAGGAAGTGTATTACTCTCTGCCCATGGTATAAAATGTTACAAAAGCTCTGAAGATGGAGGGTCCTGTGGGAAATCGAGACTCACCAGCCTCCCCTGGCCAGCACTGTGTGATTGATGCTGCTTCGCCCCCCACACACTCACTAATGAAAGCGTGCTTCATGCTGGTCTCCTCCGTAAATATAAGCAAATTATAGTGCATCTGCTTGGAAATCGTCACTGCTTTCCTACAAATGCCACTCCAGATGCAGCACTGACTATCCTTCATGGACAGCCCGCCTTCCCAAGGGAAGAACAAAAGCAAAGCTTCTCAAACTTTAGCATGCATTCCTGTCACAGGAATAAAAATCACAGTATGGGAAATACAATCAATGGCATTGGAAGAGTGTTGTACGGTGACGGGTAGCAGCTACCCTTGTGGTGAGCATAGTATAAAGGATAGAGAAGTTAAAACACAGCTGCGCACCAGAAACTAATGTAACATTGTGTGTCAAGTATACTCAAATTAAAAAAAAAAAAAATTCCTGGAGGGGTTGTTATAACACAGGTTCCTGGAATCTACCACCACGAGTTCTGATTCAGTAGTTCTGGAAGGGGCCTCCAAATTTACATTTCTTTCTCTCTCTCTCTCTCTCTTTTTGTTTTTATTTAAATTCCAGTTAGTTAACATACAGTGTAATATGAGTTTCAGGTGTACAATTTAGTGATCCAACACTTACATACAACAAGGGTCTGGGATTCTGATGGTATTGTTTCTTGGTCTGAGTGCTGGGTACTTAGGTGTGTTTACTTTGTGAAAAATCATTCCATCATCTACTATGTGTATTATACTTTAACAAAAGCTAAAACCTTAAAAAGAGATACTGAAGAAGACCAAAGTAAATTGGGAGGTAAACCAAATTAATCAATAGATCCAGCCTAATCTCAATAATAATAATAAAAAAAACCCAGCAGGTTTTGTTGTTGTTGTTGTTGTTGTTTGGTTGGTTTTGGTGGAACTTGGCAAGGTTATTTAAAAATTTATATGGAAACACGAAGCAGGGCCTGCTTCAAAAAGAACCAGATGGGAGGACTGAATGTACCAGGTATTATAAAACTATAGTAACTAAGATAACAGGCCAGTTATCTTAGTACAGTTATCTTATAGTACAGAGAGATATCTAGAAACTTGCTATGTGACCAAGATATGACATTTAATATCAGTGGGGAAAGAAAAACTTTCCAGTAAAAAGTTCAGTTGGAGACAACTGGTTATTTATATGGTAAAAATACAAAATTAGTTATCTACATAATACCATATGCAAAATAAATTATAGTCGGATTAAAACCTAAAAGTTAAAGGGCGCCTGGGTGGCTCAGTTGGTTAAGTGTCTGACTCTGGATTTTGGCTCAGGTTCTGATCTCAGGGTTGTGAGATCGAGCCCCGCATAGGGCTCTGTGCTGGGCGTGGAGCCATGCTTAAGATTCTCTCTCTACCTCTCCCTCTGCCCCTTCCCCTCCTCTAAAAAAAAAAAACAACAACAAAAAACAAAAACAAAAGTAAAAGATAAAACTATAAAGCTTTTATAGAATAATATAAAAAATATTTCATGATTTCAGGTTTCAGGCTAGGAAAAAAAATTCTCAAATAAGACAAAAAAGGTTAATCATGAAATAAAAGCTTAATAAACTAGATTTGAATAAAATGAAAACTTCTATTCATTAAAAGTCACCATAAAGAGACTGAAAAGAGGGATTACAGAATGGAAGACGATTTTTGAAACACATAGAACTGACAAAGTATCAGCAGGTCAGACGTCTTCAAGTCAATAAGAGAAGACAGACATTTTATGAAAAATCTAGGCAAAAGACCTGAACAAAAACTTTATAAAAAGAGAACTTCCAAGAGCCAATAAAGGTATGAAAATGTGTGCAATGTCATTATTATCAAGAAGGAAAACACATTAAATCCTTAATGAGATGCCATTACAAACTTACCAGAATGGCTAACACCTATCAAGTCCAAAAATACAAGTAGAGCATTGGGAGCTACCTAAATGAGGCTGCTGTGTGGTGTGAACTGGAAAACAATTTTTATAATACAGTAAAATCAAACGTGCACATACCCTGTAACACTGCCATTCCACTCCTAGGTATATGCCGACATAGTATGTCCAACCCAATGCATGGTAAGAATAGTCAAAGCAGCATGATTTGTAATAGGTAAATCCGGAAACACCCTAAATGTTGACTGACAGCATATGATATAGTCATTCAACAGAATGCTATTTGTCAATGAAAATGTATGAACTGCAGCTACTCATACAGCAAGGCTGAGTCTCAAACAGACTATATCGTGGATGCTGCCCAGATCCCCTTTGGGGAGCCCTGGCCAGGGCTCCACCCCTCAGCTCCTATATTGGTTGCTAATGGCTTGCAGCAGGCCCCTGATCTGGACAATTGTCCTTGGCCAAAAGGGTACTCCTGGTACACACTGGCCGAAGACTTTTTATGACATGCTGTCACAAGTATCTCAGTGGGACCAACATTGTGGTACTTTCCATGCTCCAGGGCTCCGCTGGGGATCAAGCTGAAGCAGAGACCTCATCCTTGCTTAGCTCCTATCCCTGTCCTGCTTCCTTTGCCCCCTTTCTCCTGAGATCTCGAGCTCCACAAATTATATACACCTGAATCCCTGTCTTCACCTTTGCATGTGAGGAATCTGACCTGAGACATATAGCTAAGCTAGAGAGAAAGACACAAAAGGGTATACATATTATGATATACACATAAGTGGTAAAATAAAGCCTCTGGAGCTGTGATCAGGGAAGGTACACAGGGGGCTTCTGGTACTGGCAATGTTCTATTTCTTGACCTGCATGGTGTCTCTGTGGATATTCACTTTATAATTATTACTTAAATTGTATGTGCGTGGGGTGCCTGGGTGGCTCAGTCGTTAAGCGTCTGCCTTCAGCTCAGGTCATGATTCCAGGGTCCTGGGATTGAGCCCCGCATCGGGCTCCCTGCTCACCAGGAAGCCTGCTTCTCCCACTCCAACTCCCCCTGCTTGTGTTCCCTCTCTCGCTGTGTCTCTCTCTGTCAAATAAATAAATAAAATCTTTAAAAAAAAAACTGTATGTGCATGTTTATGCACCATTTAGCATGTATGATATATGCAAAAAGAAGAAAAATTTATAAGTAATTAAAGAGATTTTTTGTTGCGAGTTAAATAACGTATCAGAGAAGATGAACTGTTTAATTTGTGCTTTCTTACATTTGTTGAGATCTTCCTTGTAGCCTAATATATCAAGGCTTGTAAACTATTTCATGTATCACATTTATCAATAAAATATGCTATGGATTTTTTTAAGATTTTATTTTTAAGTAATCTCTATACCCAACATGGGACTCAAATTCACAACCCCGAGATCAAGAGTCACATGCTCTACTGACTGAGCCCTCCAGGCACCCCTGTGCTATGGATTTTTATGTCATTGGTATAATGATTGTATTAGTCATCTATGACTGCTCAAAAAATTACCCCCAAATTTAGCAGCTTAAAAAAAAAAAAACACTTTCTCTCACGGTTTCTTTGTGTCAGGAGTCAGGGCACGGCATAGCTGGGTCCTCTGGGTCTCTCACAAGATTGCAATCAAGGTGTTGGCTGGGACCACAGCTCCCGCAAGGCTGGGACTCCAAAGGCTCCACTTCCAAGAATGCTCACGTGGTTGCAGGATTCACTTCCTTGTGGGCTAATTGCACTGAGGGCGTCAGCTCCTTGCTGGCTGTTGGCTGAGCAACCTTCCTCAGTTTTTTGCCTTGTGAGCCTCTCAGAGCATGGCAGCTGGTTTCTATTAGAGCAAGCAAGCAAGGCAGAAGCCAGTCTCTTTTGTCTATCTAACCCAGATGTTTACAACCCAGATCTTTTTTTGCTGTTTTCTATTCATTAGAAGAAGTTTCTAGGTCCAGCTCACACTTGAGAGGAAAGGATTACACCAGAGCATGAACACCAAGAGGGGACCATTGGCAGCTCTATTAGAAGTTGCCCACTACAGTGATATAAATCACCAGCTGGCTTGTCCATTGTTGCTTGGAGAATTGCTAACCATCATTAAACAAACAAAATCCTGACTGATATTCATCCTAGATCACAGTATACAGAATTTCGCATGCACAAAGGAGCTAGATCACAAACATCTAAGAGCCAGAGATTCTGTTCCTTGGGACTTTGATTTTGGGGCTCCTGTTTGAAACACTGTTCATTTTCTCTGCCCACCACAGTTTTACATATGGGATGGATCTTCCTCAGTGACACAAGCTTCTTATTGAACCTGTTTGTTTGAGCTGCTCTGAAGAACCAATGCATGATTTTCTTGTGGTGCCTTTGAGACCCCAAAAGTGATCTGTAAGTCTTTATCATAGCTTATGCTTAAAAACAGACCATCCTAATATACTCTCCCTACTGAATAGGAATCCAAGTTTTGAGTTATGTGGAACCAGAAATATGTATTTAAACAAATGTCTTTTTGTCTATTTGATCTACCTTTGATTGATGAGGAGGCCAGCTCAGAGTCTGAGTGTGTTGGGGTACAAAGGGACCCCAGAGGGGCTGAAACCTCTCTAACATGCCCCATGTGTTCTTTTACCAAAGGTCAAAGTTCTTACCTACGAACTGGGCTTACAGTTTCTTGTTTGGTTTATTAGCTGCAGCTGTATTTTCCCCACTTCTCCCTTTTGGCCATAGTGTTGCTAACCTTTGTAAACATTTAAATGTACAATTAAAGTGCTCACTTGTGCTCCATCTGAGCCACACCCTCTCTAGTTTTGAAAGCATAGTTCTCAGGAACCTCAACATGATCTTACGGTTTCCACAAAGAGCAGAATATGACTGTTAATAGGTAGATGTTAAGGTTGTTGCTATCATCCTCAATTGAGGTTGGCTGAGTCCTGGGTGGGCTTTGCTCTGTGCTGAATGCCCTGCTGCTTCACATAGCCAAATGCAGTAAACATGACTCTCTGGTAAGTCATACATCCCTGTTTTTCAAAGAAGCATAAATCCCTCCTGCAAAGAATCCATCAATATGATAAACCTATAAAACGAAGTTTCCAAAAATTGAAACATTTTGTAACCCACTCCCAAATTTTGATACCTTAACACACAAGAAACTAGACTCCAAAAGATAAAAACTAATTTTTCTTCTCTGGGTTGTGGACCATAGTCACACCTTGTCTGTGTCTACTTATTATAGATCACCTCCCCACATGAGCCTCCAGAGGGCGGCTGGGGAAGGTCTCCCCAAACCCTGACCTGGCTGTATTCCCCATCTCATTTCTCTGTGGAGCATCTATAATTCAGGCTATTACGATACAGAGTCAACAAATCAGGTTTCACTAGAAATGAATAGGGTAAGAAATTTTAAGAACACACATCACATAATTGTAAACAGTGGTGTTTCTGTTAGCTTTGAATAAAGACCTAGAGGTCTCTAGACCTGTCTAAAAAATTAGGGACACCAGAGGTCTCTAGATCTCTCTAACAAATTAGGGACACCAAGCACAAATGTTGGAACAATTAATATCATCATATCATCGCTTTAAGACTTTTAACATTGGTTACAATATGTGAAATTGTAGTTGCTGTTAACAACTCGAAATGAAAACATCTACCGAACTGGCTCATGAATATAGAGTGACTGCACATTGTTAAAGATGTTATCAAATAGTTTTGAAAATACATTTAGATGTTTTGTTATAGGAGATAACTTTTAAAATGTAAGTTGTTTTTTTTTTTTAACATGGTTCTTTGACAGAAAATGTAACATATTCCTCAGCTTACCAGAGACTGGGTGGTAAAACAGTGTCACAGACTGGACTCCATGTTAGTTCGGCAGGAATTGCTGGGCCAATTTCTGTACATAAGAGGCCTTATGAAAATCTTGTGAAAAACCTTCCGAAATACTGGTGTTCTGAAAATTATGAAAATCCAAGGGTCCACAATGGAGATTACAGATAGAAAACGCAAGGCTCGGAGGTCTTCCATTTCTTCAGAGGTTGCATCTTTCTCATGGGCAGTTTTAAATGCTCCATAGTAAGCACGATACTGTTTTAAGGAAAAACATCCCATTATGATATTGGAAAGTTTGATGACAGAAATAAATGCACTTACCTTACTTTAGAAACATTAATTTCTTATGAACATGGCAGCTTGGCTTGGAAGATTCATTTTTGGTAAATGTATAAGCCGCAAAGGCCACTGCTGCGAATGGGGGTGAGTGAGGAGCCGAGCAGGTGCAGGGCTGAGCTGAAGGCTCAGTGGAAGAGGGGTACTCCTGGGAGCCCGGGTCTCAGTCCCTGGAGGCTGTTCTGCCTGGTGTGAGGCTGCAGGGCTGGAGTCTCCAGGTCCCTCCACGCAGAGGAAGAGTTGAGGTGGAGCCAACCCAGTGCACTGAATCTCTTATGAACAGGGTCAGCACACTCCCGTAAACACAGAGGTTCTCTTTCCTTCAGTTATCCTTTCTTTCTTCTGACTGCTTCCTGTCCTCTTATTAGCCCAGAAATAAGCCTTACTTGGTAAAACATCATGTATATGGAGACAAAAATGATACAGAAATTTTAATCAGGAAATACTCCAGTGAGAAGACTGGAGGAGATTTAGAAAAGGATTTGTTTAATTCCTGTGAATTACTTATTCTTAGAATAGATGGTTATTACCTTTACTGTGGTTGACACCCTCTTTTCAGACTAGAACACACACACACACACACACACAGAGAAATATAAGCCCACTTACTTGCGCCTGACCGCCCCTATTGTCTTGATCTTCCTGGAGGTGTCAGGCCTCCTTGGCGCCCTGCAAACTGCCCCCTCGCATGGCTTTTCCTGCCATTGAGCCAAAATGGCCGACATGTCGGCTAGTACCACAGCTGCCTCCCACTCTGTTGGAGGCCAGCCATTCCTTTCTCCATGCCTACTGAGATTCTAAATCCATAATGGGACAAAATGGACTCTAATAGGACAGAAAATATGTAAACTCAACATGTGTGGAAGGGGATATGAATAACTGCCCAGACTAGACCCACTCGGGGCAATCAAGAAACATGAGATGTGTTTTCCCATAATTGTTTCCTTACCTTTTACTCTCTTTTTTATGGAGCATTTCAGCAGGCTCAGACATTCCCGTCTACCGCACTTAAGAAGATATACTTGTGGGGCACCTGGGTGGCTCAGTCGGTTAAGCATCTGACTTGGGTGCAGGTCATGATCTCAGGGTCCTGGGATCGAGCCCCGTGTTGGGCTCCACATCAGCAAGGAGTCTGCTTGTCTCTTTCCCTTTCTCTCTGCCCCTCCCCCCGCTTGTGCTCACTCTCTCTCAAATAAAATCTTTAAAAAAAAGAAGATATATCTGAATGCCCTTTCCCATCATCAATTACTACCGACTAATAATAATAATAATGGCTACTGCCCATGTAGAACTTACTATATCCAGGCACTGTTCTGAGCATTTTATTTTTTAAATTTTTAAAGATTTTTCTTAATTTATTTGAGAGAGAGAGAGAGTGAGAGAGAGCACAAGCAGGGTAAAGGGCAGAGGGAGAAGCAGACACCTCGCTAAGCAGGGAGCCTGATGTGGGACTCGTTTCCGGGACTCCGGGATCATGACCTGAGCCGAAGGGAGACGCTTAACCGACTGAGCCACCCAGACACCCTAAGCATTTTATTTCAAAAACTTCCTTTTACCCTCACAAAAGTCCTATGAAGTAAGGATGACCGTTATCGCCATTTTACAGATGTAGAAACTGAACATTTTACTTTAAAATCTTTTGGATTGAGTCAAACAGAGAAAGACATGTATCATATGATCTCACTGATATGAGGAATTCTTAATCTCAGGAAACAAACTGAGGGTTGCTGGAGTGGTGGGTGGTAGGAGGGATGGGGTAGCTGGGTGATAGACATTGGGGAGGGTATGTGCTCTGGTAAGCACTGTGAATTGTGCAAGACTGTTGAATCTCAGATCGGTACCTCTGAAACAAATAATGCAATATATGTTAAGAAAAAAAAAAAAAGAAGAAGAAGAAGGTAGCGGGAGGGGAAGAATGAAGCGGGGCAAATCGGAGGGGTAGACGAACCATGAGAGACGATGGACTCTGAAAAACAAACAGGGTTCTAGAGGGGAGGGGGGTGGGAGGATGGGTTAGCCTGGTGGTGGGTATTGAGGAGGGCACATTCTGCATGGAGCACTGGGTGTTATGCACAAACAATGAATCATGGAACACTTCATCTAAAACTAATGATGTAATGTATGGGGATTAACATAAGAATAAAAAAAAATAAATAAAATCTTTTGAATTTTACATGCCCAAATCCTAGCTCCTTTCAAGGTCTGTCTCAAATACTACGCCCTTCAGGAAGCCTCTCTGAGAGAGTGGCTAAGCCCAGCAGCTTTAGAATCTGACTATGAAATCCCCTCACTGGCTGTGTGAAATCGGGCATGTAATTCCATTTCCTCATCTACACAATGGGGATAATTGTACCTACCTTCCTTCTGTGACTGTTAGGAAGTCTGAACAAGATGGTATGAGTAGGACCTTGACAACAGGTCCTAGCACATAGTAAGAACTCAAAAGTTTGTTATTATTATTTTATCAGTTAGTAGTGACTCCTTTTCTCCTCTAAACTCCTTTATGGCCCCAATCACTCCATCCCTCACCCAGTATTACAGCTTACATGGGCAGATGTAATATTTTTCTTATTTTATATCCCCACAATGAACTACAGTGTGTTGAATGTTGTAGGTACCAGCTGCATGCTTAATTTGATTAATGGTTGACAATAGGCTATACACTTAAGCTGATTTAAAAAAGCAAATACTTTATGTAAGTTTGTTTTTACATTTGCTCCTTCTTCTTGAAAGTGAAGTACAGCAAAATATAATTCCAACTATTTCAGAATGCATGATTAGTTGGGATCTGAGTAATGACATTTCATTATAGATGTCATTACATCTATATAACCAAAACCATTTTATTTCTATGTAGTATTTATCCATGTCAATTCTATTGCATATAATTAGGTTATTTGTATTTTCAAGTCACTTGATTTATATTAGAAATGTATTGTTCTATACCTGGCTTTTTAATTTTATTTTTATTTTATATTTATTTATTTTATTTTAGGTTTACTAAAAATGTGACAGAAATTAATTCATTTATGACAGTGATCAAAGTACATTTTCTATTAATTCTGAAAAAGGTATCAATTTGAACTCAATTTAGACTTTCAAAAAATCTGTTGCTCAACACTATTCCTTAGAACACACTTTATAAACTGCTCCTGTAAAAGATGGCTAGATTAATGAATAACCTCAGAATATACACCCCACATGTTTAAAGTAGTTCAATTTTCACAGGGAATGGTGTGAGAAGAGCTCCTTCTATTGGACTTAGGAGTCCATGAAAAAATGTTGCTGTTGTCAGTTTGCTGGAGACTCATGTAGCTGGACATCCCTGCTGAGGAGAGCTCTCTGGATTCTAATGCCCCTTCCATCCAGTTCATCCATCACAACACCCTAGACCTCATCCTCTGCTCTAGCCCTTTAAATCCACTTTCAACCCTTTTCCCTGGGCCCATGTTTTGCCCACCATCCCTTACATATTTCTATCAGCTTCTTTTGAAAGGAGCATCACACTCATTCTTTTTGCCCACCAGAATGAAATACATACATATCTCAATACATGCAAGATGTCCTCCATCATGTCTCTGACTCCATGGATTCTGATATATGCAATTACACAAGCTCATACTTATCTCTACCTGGCTTGTCAACCTCTCAAGCTATTATGTCCAATCTCTCATTAGATCCCTCTCTCATCTGTCCCTGCTCACCTACCATCCTCCAATACGTTGTAGGTCTCTAAGGTAAAATGAATTTTTTTAAAGATTTTATTTATTTATTTGACAGAGAGAGACACAGCAAGAGGGAACACAAGTAGGGGGAGTGGGAGAGGGAGAAGCAGGCTTCCTGGTGAGCAGGGAGCCCGATGCGGGGCTCAATCCCAGGAGCCTGGAATCATGACCTGAGCTGAAGGCAGATGCTTAACGACTGAGCCACCCAGGCGCCCCGGTAAAATTAATTTTGATGAAAATATGTTATATGCATTAGAAAATGTGCTGCAAACGGCTTCTAAAGCTCATCCCATATTCTCTGTACTTTCTTCCCGAGAAAGTTTTCAAGTTGGAAATTTGAAAATTCAATTTGGGGAAGTACCTTGCTCTAATGCAACATTATAGCAAAATTAATTTAAAAGATCAAACCCCAACACACTTTTCATTGGCTTAATGAAATACAATATTCATGCTATGAGCAAGGTTTCTTCTTAAGGTTCTTTTCTCCCTTCATATATAGCCTTATTTTTCCCAATCACTAGACCCAGAAGAGTGATTAGAAGAGTGATTTTCAAAGTATGGAGGTTTCCAATACTCTGTCAGTGTGTCTTCAGAGTCAAAACCATTTTCATAAAACCGAAATTATGTGCCTTTTCACTCACAGGTGTACAGTAAGTTTTACTAACATCATCACGCCCACATCTAATGGAATATATAGTGTGTATTCTTGTGTTTTCTATACCTTTCTAAGGTAGTTGATTTGGGGTATACACATATGTACATTTTCTTTTTTTTTTTTTGTAGTTTTTAATTTTATTATATTATGTTAGTCACCATACAATACATCATTAGTTTTTGATGTAGTGATCCACAATCCATTGTTTTCGTATAACACCCAGTGCTCCATGCAGTACGTGCCCTCCTTAATACCCATCACCGGGCTAACCAATCCCCCCTCCCCCCTCCCCTCTAGAACCCTGTTTGTTTCTCAGGTCCATAGTCTCATGGTTCATCTCTCCCTCCAATTCCCCCCCCCCATTTTTCCCTTCCTTCTCCTAATGTCCTCCATGTTATTCCTTATGTTCCACAAATAAGTGAAACCATATGATAATTGACTTTCTCTGCTTGACTTATTTCGCTTAGCATAATCTTCTCCAGTCCCATCCATGTTGATGTAAAAGTTGGGTATTCATCTTTTCTGATGGCTGAGTAATATTCCATTGTATATATGGACCACATCTTCTTTATCCATTCATCTGTTGCAGGGCATCTCGGCTCTTTCCACAGTTTGGCTATTGCGGACATTGCTGCTATGAACATTGGGGTGCATATGGCCCTCCTTTTCACTACATCTGTGTCTTTGGGGTAAATACCCAGTAGTGCAATTGCTGGGTCATAGGGTAGCTCTATTTTTAAATTTTTGAGGAACCTCCACACTGTTTTCCAAAGTGGCTGTACCAATTTGCATTCCCACCAACAGTGTAAGAGGGTTCCCCTTTCTCCACAACCTCTCCAACATTTGTTGTTTCTTTCCCTGTCCATTTTGGCCATTCTAACTGGTGTAAGGTGGTATCTCAGTGTGTTTTGATTTGAATTTCCCTGATGGCTAATGATGATGAACATTTTTTCATGTGTCTGTTAGCCATTTGTATGTCTTCTTCAGAGAAGTCTGTTCATCTCTTCTGCCCACTTTTTGACTTGATTATTTGTTTTTTGGGTGTTGAGTTTGAGAAGTTCTTTATAGATTTTGGATACCAGCCCTTTATCTGTAGTGTCATTTGCAAATATCTTCTCCCATTCTGTGGGTTGCCTCTTTGTTTTGTTGACTGTTTCCTTTGCTGTGCAGAAGCTTTTTATCTTGATGAAGTCCCAAAAGTTCATTTTTGCTTTTGTTTCACTAGCTTTTGGAGATGTTTCTTGAAAGAAGTTGCTGTGGCCCATGTCAAAGAGGTTACTGCCTATGTTCTCCTCTAGGATTTTGATGGATTCCTGTCTCACATTGAGGTCTTTTATCCACTTTGAGTTTATCTTTGTGAGTGGTGTTAGAGAATGGTCGAGTTTCAATCTTCTGCATGTGGCTGTCCAATTTTCCCAGCACCATTTATTGAAGAGACTGTCTTTTTTCCATTGCATGTTTTTTCCTGCTTTGTCAAAGATTATTTGACCATAGAGTTGAGGGTCCATATCTGGGTTCTCTATTCTGTTCCATTGGTCTGTATGTCTGTTTTTGTGCCAGTACCATGCTGTCTTGGTGATCACTGATTTGTAATATAGCTTGAAATCGGGCAACGTGATGCCCCCAGCTTTGTTTTTCTTTTTCAACATCTCCTTGGCGATTCGGGGTCTTTTCTGATTCCATACAAATTTTAGGATTGTTTGTTCCAGCACTTTGAAAAATGTCATTGGAATTTTGATCGGGATGGCATTGAAGGTATAGATTGCTCTGGGTAGCATAGACATTTTAACAATGTTTATTCTTCCGATCCATGAGCATGGAATATTTTTCCATCTTTTTGTGTCTTCTTCAATTTCTTTCATGAGTGTTTTGTAGTTCCTAGAGTATAGATCCTTTACCTCTTTGGTTAGGTTTATTTTGAGGTATCTTATGGTTTTTGGTGCTATTGTAAATGGAATCGTTTCTCTAATTTCTCTTTCTACAGTTGCGTTGTTAGTGTATAAGAAAGCAACTGATTTCTGTGCATTGATTTTGTATCCTGCCACATTACTGAATTGCTGGATGAGTTCTAGTAATTGGGGATGGAGTCTTTTGGGTTTTCCACATAAAGTATCATGTCGTCTGTGAAAAGAGAGAGTTTGACTTCTTCTTTGCCAATTTGAATACATTTTATTTCTTTTTGTTGTCTGATTGCTGTTGCTAGGACTTCTAGTACTATGTTGAACAACAGTGGTGAGAGTGGGCACCCTTGACGTGTTCCTGATCTTAAGGGAAAGGCTCTCAGCTCTTCCCCATTAAAGATGATATTCGCTGTGGGTTTTTCATAGATGGATTTTATAAGCTTGAGGAATGTTCCCTCTATCCCTATACTCTGGAGAGTTTTAATCAGGAAAGGATGTTGTATTTTGTCAAATGCTTTTTCTGCATCAATTGAGAGGACCATATGGTTCTTCTCCCTCCTCTTATTAATGTGTTCTATCACATTGATTGATTTGCGAATGTTGAACCACCCTTGCATCCTGGGGATAAATCCCACTTGGTCGTGGTGGATGATCCTTTTAATGTATTGTTGGATCCTATTAGCTAGGATTTTGTTGAGGATTTTAGAATCCATATTCATCAGGGATATCGGTCTGAAATTCTCCTTTTTGATGGGGTCTTTGGCTGGTTTGGGGATTAAGGTAATGCTGGCCTCATAGAATGAGTTTGGAAGTTTTCCTTCTGTTTTTATTTTTTGAAACAGCTTCAGTAGAATAGGTATTATTTCTTCTTTGAATGTTTGGTAGAATTCCCCAGGGAATCCATCAGGCCCTGGACTCTTGTTTTTTGGGAGGTTTTTGATCACTGCTTCAATCTCATCACTCTTGGGGTCTTTCTCCTTTTACAGAATTGGTCTATTCAGGTTGTCAATTTCTTCCTGTTTCATTCTGGGCAGCTTATAGGTTTCCAGGAAGGCCTCCATTTCATCCAGATTGCTCAGTTTATTGGCATATAGTTGTTATAATAATTTCTAATAATTGTTTCTATTTCCTTGGTGTTAGTCAGGATCTCTCCCCTTTCATTCATAATTTTATTAATTTGGGTCCTCTCTCTCTTCTTTTGGGTAAGTCTGGCCAGTGGTTTATCAATCTTATTAATTCTTTCAAAGAACCAACTTCTAGTTTCGTTTATCTGATCTGTGTTTCTGGTTTCTAATTCATTGCTTTCTGCTCTAATTTTAATTATTTCTCTTCTAATGCGTGGCTTAGGTATCATTTGTTGCTTTTTCTCTAGTTCTTTAAGGTGTAGAGTTAGTTGGTGAATTCAGGATTTTTCTATTTTTTTGCGTGAGGCTTGGATGGCCATGTATTTTCCCCTTAGGACCGCCTTTGCAGTATCCCATAGGTTTTGGACTGATGTGTTTTCGTTCTCATTGATTTCCATGAATTGTTTAAGTTCTTCTTTGATTTCTTGATTGACCCAAACATTCTTGAGGAGAGTGGTCTTTTAGCTTCCAAGTGTTTGAATTTCTGCCAAATTTTTTCTTGTGATTGAGTTCCAGTTTTAGAGCATTGTGGTCTGAGAATATGCAGGGAATAATTTCAATCTTTTGGTATCAGTTGAGACCTGATTTGTGACCCAGTATATGGTCTATTCCGGAGAAAGTTCCATGTGCGCTTGAGAATGAGTTTTCATTCTCTCCACCACCTTTTCAGGGTGGAATGTTCTGTAAATATCTATGAGGTCCATCTGGTCCAATGTATCATTCAAAGCTCTTGTTTCCTAGTTGATTTTCTGCTTAGATGATCTGTCCATTGCTGAGAGTGGAGTATTGAGGTCTCCTACAATTAACGTATTGTTATCAATATGACTCTTTATTTTGGTTAACAGTTGGCTTATGTAGATGGCTGCTCCCATGTTGGGGGCATAGATATTTACAATTGTTAGATCTTCTTGTTGGATAGACCCTTTAAGAATGATATAGTGTCCTTCTGTGTCTCTTATTACAGACTTTAGTTTAAAATCTAATTTGTCTGATATAAGAATTGCTACCCCAGCTTTCTTTTGAGGTCCGCTGGCATGGAAGATAGATCTCCATCCCTTCACTTTCAGTTTGGATGTATCTTTAGGTTCAAAATGAGTCTCTTGTAGACAGCATATGGATGGGTCCTGTCTTTTTATCCAATCTGCAACCCTGTGCCGTTTTATGGGAGCGTTTAGGCCATTCACGTTGAGAGTGATTATTGAAAGATATGAATTCATTGTCATCATGTTGCCTGTGAAGACATTGTTTTTATAGCTTGTCCCTGTAAATTTCTGTTGTAGATCACTCTTGGGGTCTTTCTCCTTTTATAGAATCCCCCTTAATATTTCGTGCAGGGCCGGCTTAGTGGTCACATATTCTTTCAACTTCTGCCGGTCGTGGAAGCTCTGCATCTCTCCATCCATTCTAAATGAAAGCCTTGCCAGATAAAGTATTCTTGGCTGCATGTTCTTCTCATTTAGTACCCTGAATATGTCTTGCCAGGCCTTTCTGGCTTGCCAGGTGTCTGTGGATAGGTCTGACGTTATTCTGATGTTCCTCCCTCTGTACGTAAGGAATCTCTTCCCCCTAACTGCCCTTAAGATGGTTTCCTTGGTTCTAAGATTTGCAAGTTTTACTATTACATGCCGGGGTATTGGCCTGTTTTCCTTGATCTTGGGAGGGGTCCTCTCTGCCTCTAGGACTCAAATGTTTGTTTCATTCCCCAGATTAGGGAAGTTCTCAGCTATGATTTGCTCAAATACATTTTCTAGCCCTCTCTCTCTCTCCACTCCCTCCGGGATTCCAATTATTCTGACATTGGAATGTCTCATGGTGTCACTTATTTCTCTGATTCTATTTTCATGGATTCTGAGTTGTTTTTCCCTGGCCTCCTCTTTTCCCTTTTTATCTATTATACTGTCTTCCAGATCGCTTATTCTCTCTTCTGTCTCAGTTACCCTAGCTGTTAGATAATCTAGATTGGATTGGACCTCATTGATAGCATTTTTAAGTTCTGCCAATTCACCTTTTATTTCTGCCCTTAGAGACTCCATGTTGCCATTAATTGATTTCTCCATTCTAGCCATTGTCTTCACAATTGCTAGCCTGAATGCCATCTCTGACATCTTGGTTATGTTTGCATCCATTTGTAAATCTGCAGCATAAGTCATAATCTCTGAGTCTTTTCTGTTTTGGGGGCTCCTCCTCCTAGTCATTCTGTTGATGGGTGTTTGAGGGAATGTATAGAGTCGGAATTATTGACCAGAACCCAAGCAAGATGCACCTGTTTTCTTGGGACCTTAGGGTTGCTGGCCTCTCATTTTCCCAGCCTGTCTTCTGCAGGAGGGGCCTGCTGCGCTGTTACTCAGGCAACCCTGTTTGGGCGGAGTTGCCCTGCGCCCCTGTGGCGGGGGATGGGCTCAGTGGGAATCAGTCTTTGGGGCTTTTGTTCTCTGGCGCCTTTCCCTGGCAGCTTTCCACGTCTCTTCCACGAGTCAGAGCAGAAGAGACCATTTCCAACCCTCTGCCTCAGAGCAGAGAGACCTCAGTCTGTTCTTCAGTGAGCTCTCCAGGCCACACTGTCTCCGTTTCTGTCTGTGCTGCTATAAACTGCAGCGTCCTGGGTTGTGCGCCCCTCTGCAGCGCTCCCAGTCCTGCCTCCAGGTCGGGGCACATCTCTGCCCTTTGTGCTTCTAAAACTGCCAGCCACTCCCAATTCCCGCGTGCGCGGCTCCGCTGCTTGGGGTTTCCACCCCTGGGGGTTGCAGTTCACCCGCACGACCCCGGCGCACCGGGTGTCCATCTCAGAGGCTGCAGTTCGCATGCGCACGACCATCGCTCCGGTTTCTGTCTGGGGGGGCTGCAGTTCACGTGCGCGCGAACCCGCGGGTCTGGTTTTCCACCCGGGTGCTGCCCTAAAGTTCTTTTTCTAGGCTATCGGTCTGCGAGTCTGTGCCCCGACCGCAGCGCGCGAGGCTGTCACTCACCGGCAGTGTAGGATCCCCACGTCCAGGCACCCTCCTGCCTGTGCTCTTAACATGCTTTTTTCTGTTTTACCTGCTATAATCTCTATAATTGTATTATCATTCATTAACTCATTGTGAAAGCCCAAAGTTTTCCTTACACCTATGCGAAAACACAAGAAGTACATTTTGTTAAATTGTTTTGCAATAATGTTTAAAATTTCTCTTATTTTAAATTTCTAATATGATAATACTGATAGATATAATCTACAAAAATAAAAGTTCTTTGCATCCTTAATAATTTTTAAGAGTGAAAAGGGGTTCTTAGACCAAAAAATGTTAGAAAACCACTGCATTACAAAATAATGCTCACTGGGTGATGTCTGGAAGTGTTGAATCACTATATTGTACACCAAAAACTAATATTATACTGTATGTTAACTAACTGGAGTTTAAATTTAAAAATTTTTTTAAAAAGAAAATAATGCTATTTCCTGAGGAGATCATATTTCTTGGTTAATTTTCTATATCCAGCAGGCAATAATAATAAATGGAAATTATAATTAGGAATAATAGTACTGATTTTTGATGCCAGGCACCTGGCTAGGGGCTTTATATATATCAAATCTTCATAACTATCTTACAGGGCAAGTATGGTTATCCTTGTTACAGATCAGAGAACTGAGGTTAGCGGCACCTGGGTGGCTCAGTTTTTAAGTGACTGCCTTTGGCTCAGGTCCTGATCCCCTGGGATCCAGCCTGGTGTCAGGCTCCCTGCTTAGCAGGGAGCCTGCTTCTCCCTCTCCCACTCCCCCTGCTTGTGTTCCCTCTCTCGCTGTCTCTCTCTCTTTGTCAAATAAATAAATAAAATCTTTTAAAAAAATAAAACTGAAGTTAGAAAAGATAAATAAGCCACTATCACAGCTAGTAAGTGATAAAGGCTAATTCAAACCCATGTATTATGCTAAAGCCCTTATCCTTTCTAGAAAGTTTTAGTTCCTGTGAAGAATGCTCTGAGTTTCATATCCTTGGAACATTACAGTTTTTTATAAAATCATTTTCAAATCCATTATTTTCTTCCATCCTCACAATCCCCTATAAGAGAGTTATTCAAGTCCCCTGAGAGACATGTCCAAATGCAATGCTCTCATATTATACTCTATTATGCTCTTTTCTGCATTATTATTACTAAGACATTCAAACTGAGGACATAATATCCATGCATTTGTCTACTGTCTGCTTTTCCACAGCATAGGTAAGTAAGGCTATGAGTTTAGAGCAGGGGTCTGCAAACATTCTCTGTAAAGAGCTCAAGAGTAAATATTTTAAGTTTTATAGATCAAGAGGCAAATGGTGAGTGTTTGGTAGGTACTTTTATAACAAGAGAGAAAACACATTTTCACAACTTCCATTGGTGAAATTTAAAATGTAATAATAATTAAGTACTTTGGGGGGGTAATTCATGTCTACTATGGAGAAAAATCGAAGTCTTTTTTTTTTCTTGGAATAGTATTTGAGCTAGTTGGAGTTTAGAGTTCCTGTGCACTATCATCAAATTGATTTCAAAATCGGTTCATTTGCAAAAACTCTTCTTAATTCCACCCACTGTACAAAAACAACAGCAGGATGGATTTGGACTGTGGGCTGTGGTTTGCCAACTCCTGCCTTAGAGTGTGGTTCTCCCAGATGGGATCCCTGGATGAGCAGCTTTCACCTTACCTGGGAACTTGTTAAGAATAAACTTCTTCAAAAACATCTGAACCAGAAACTCGGGGATGGGTGGGGACAGCCATCTGTGTTTTTAAGAGCCCTGCTGGTGATTCCCAGCAGGCTAAAGTTTGAGAACCACTGCTAAATATCTATGCCCATATCTTCTCTATTCATATAGATTTATTTATTCATTTTTGGGGAATTCTGATCTTAACCCTGCATGATGATGCCACAGACAACTCTTTTCCCACACATTAAGGCCTTCGTTTAAGGACAATCACATTATATTTCACCTCTATGCAATCTTGAAAGTAACATCCAAAATTGCTGCATTGCCATAAGAAACTTAACATTCCCATTCACAGAAGTCTCAGGGTTCAAAGGCACTGAATTGGCAGTGAATTGATTTAAATGTTGTTTGTGTTGAACAAGTACACTGGGCCTGGGGGAGAGGAGCAACCCTCAGAAAGTCTTCTCAGCATCAGCCGCTGCCAGAAGTCTTGGCCGGGATCCCAGGGGGAAATGCCTTCAAAACGACTGGTTAATTCCATTTCCACCACCACCGCCATTAGTAAACTGAAACCCGGGATAATGACTTCCGTGTCACCCCGCTTGCCGAGACAGACACAAGACCTGTCAAGGCAGGTTATCCAAACAACACCACTGGCTTAACCATACCTACACCCCTGCCTATCCAGACAGCCTCTCCGCCTCTGTCGCCACCATCCTCCGCGGCCGCAGCACCAAGAACAGCAGCCGCCAGGCCTCCAAGTTTCCGTACGAGTTTTTATTTTTATTTTTATTTTATTTTTTTTAAAGATTTTATTTATTTATTTGAGACAGAGAGAATGAGAGAGAGAGAGAGCACATGAGAGGGGGGAGGGTCAGAGGCAGAAGCAGGCTCCCTGCCGAGCAGGGAGCCCGATGCGGGACTCGATCCCGGGACTCCAGGATCATGACCTGAGCCGAAGGCAGTCGCTTAACCAACTGAGCCACCCAGGCGCCCTCCGTACGAGTTTTTAAAAACTAAGTCTACCTTTAGTCTCTCACCTGTGCAAATTACCCTGGCATGAGTACACCTTCCCTTACTCTCTTCCCACGCCAGCACCTGGGGAAAAACGACCAGGTGCATTAGCCCGTATCTGATGCCATTAAAATCATCGGCAGGTCTAAGAAATAAAACGTTACCTAGCCACCGGGAAAGAAAGGACTCGTACTGCCAAGGAGGAACAAAATTCTGCTCCTCAAAACAACCCCGAGATCTTCCCAGAGGGAAGAGAGATGAGGGGATGCTGCTAACCGGAGAGGTTTTGCGGGGCTAGGAAGACACCATCAGACTCGGTCTCTCCCTTCCCTGTTCGGGCTCAACAAACTCGGTTCCAAGTCCTCGGGGCTGTGGAGGTAACCAGATGTGGGGAGCTCCACGACAAACCGTCCTGGCCCAGGGCGCAGCTCCTCCTGCGCGGCGTCCAGCACGCTCCACCCTTCCCTCCCGCACCCGCCGCCGGCCAGGCTCCAGTGCCCCCAGATGCCTCGGCACGAAGGGACTCACTATTAAAGGCAGGGAGCACATGGTGAAAAGCACGGTCATGAGGGCCAGCAGCAGCAGATGGTCCAGCTCCTCCAGGGGCTGCGCGGCCGCCTCCCTCTCGTCGGCGCCAGGCTCCGCGCGGTCGCGAGTGCCGGAGACTTGGCGCCGCGGGAGCCGCCGGTGCATCACGTAGAGGTTGCGCATGGCGCTCAAGTTGCACAGCACGATGGCGAGGACCAGCAGCGCCATGAGGCTGGCGTAGAGCACTGAGTAGCCCAGCACCAACAACGAGCGCTCCTCGTGCACCATCTGGATGAAGCACCAGGTGCCGGGACAGTACTGCACGAACTTCCCGAAGCCCGCGAAGGGGAGCGCGCAGAAAGCCAGGCAGAAGGCGCCCACGACCGGCGCCACGAGCGCGCCGCGGCGCAGGGTGATGTGCCGTCGGTAGAAAAAGGGGTGCCCCAAGGACAGCCAGCACTCCAGGGCCATGGCCAGGAGCTGCAACGTCGAGGCGAGCCCAAAGAAGGACATGAAGAAGGCGAAGGCTTGGCACAGCGAGCTGCCCGACGCGGGCGCCAGTCCCCACAGGCTCCGGTTCTGCGCGTAGGCGGCCAGCACGAAGGGGCTCACGAGGGATTTGCCCAGCAAGTCTGTGACCGTCAGGCCGCACACCAGCACGTAGAAGACCGAGGGCGGCGGGCGCGGCCGGCACGACCCCAGCCCCGAGCGCGCCAGCAGCCCCAGGGCCAGCAGGTTGCCCAGGAGGCCGGCGCTGAAGAGCACCCCGCCCATCGTCGCCGAGTTGCCCTTCTCCACCGAGGTGGTGTTGTGGCAGCGGGAGAGCGGCGGCCGCATGGCGGGCGGCGCAGCGGGCAGGAGCGGGGCTGCGGGAGGGCCAGGGCCCAGGCGTCTGCGTATGGGAACCCCCGGCGGCTCCGGACGAGAGGCTGCGCCGCAGAGGCAGCTCCGCGGGCACAGGGGTGTTAAGCACAGCAGGCGCCTCCTTCTAAACTCTCGGGTCACACCCCGCCTCTCGGGGCGGGCAGCGCGGCCGAGCGCTCACCCCGCGCTGCCATTGCGGAGCCCCCAGCAGCCGCGCAAAGATCTCCGCGCTGACCCGCGGGCCCTGAGGAGAGTCGAGCCCTCGCGCCCACAGTCGGAAAGAAAGAAACGTAGCCAGAGCCTGAGAACCCAAGGCCTGTCCTTCCTACGAGGCAAGAGAACTGCTGAAGTGGAGGGGAGATTAAGCCGCAGCCACTAGGGAAGAGAGGGGCTGTGAGGAGCAAGTGGTGGCGGAACTCTTGAGAGACGCGCGGAGGGGAGGCTGAGAAAAACCACTAGTTTCTGGATTCGTGCGGTAAGGAGGGGTAAAGGTAACTCACATTTGCATAATACTTAAGCCTTAGCGCGCATCGTCTTGCAGGTCCTTGCAAGTTGAACAATGATCTTTATTGTATAGGTGAGGAAAGTGAGACCTCGGGTTGTTAAGCTGTCTTTGCCCAAGGTGACAGAGCCAGTAAGTGGCAGAAGTGGACCTGGAACCGGGATCTTGTATTTATAGAGTCCATCGGTCTTGCTTCCATACCTTCTCCTCTGGAGAGGTTGGCTAGATTTCAGGGAAGTGGCTCCAGGAAAAACCAAGAAGAGATGCTAGCCTTGGGTACCATGAGTCACAGTGGTTGTGTGTAGACGGTGGGAAGAGTATGGTTAAGAGCACTAATGCTGTTATCGTATAGACGTGGGTTCAAGTCCTGATTCGGCCTTTCACTCACTGCTTTTGTGAGCCTGAGGGCCTTGCTTAACTTCTCACGAAGTAACCTCTAGCCAGCCTGCTTGGCTCTTCTGAGGTGCAGGGATCACATTTGTAAAGGGCAGACACCTAGGAAGTGCTCGGTACAATGCAATTGTCAGGATTTTCACCTGTTTTAGTAGCAGAAAATTTAACTGCAGTTTTTAGCATGGATTTTGAAACCAGAAAACAGTAGACTTGATTTAGAGCTTTCTCTGTTTTGTGACTACTAGAAAACATTGGTTCCCTTCTGGCCTTTAACTTGCCTGCATCATAGAGGCAAGGGAGTTCACGCTGGTAAGTGTGATTTCTTTCTATAACCCTTGATAAGCTGGGAGAGCAACTGGCTTTGAGTGTGGAATTTGAGTGGGATTGATTACTGGGACCATATTACACCAGCAAATAGATTATGCTTGGCTTCAAGAAGCTCATTCTTGGGCTCAGTGCCTGTTTGGATGGATAGACTCAGGGGGAGAGAGCAAGACTCTTGAGTTTTCGATGTGAAAGCCAGAGAAGCTGCCTCCAGACTGAAAGTGTGGCCAGAAATTCAGGCCATGGGATAGAGATGAAGAGTCCAATCTTTGCAGTTGGATAGTTCTGGAATTGGATAGCTGTGGCCCTGGTTTAGTTTACTCAATCTCTCTTAGTAAATCTCCTTGCAAATGGGATATGGGATTTATGCTGACCTCCCACAGGGTGAGTTCCCTTGTCATCCACCTTCTCCCACTCATCCCCACCTCCAGCCCTTAATGAAGAATGAAGGGTTTAGAGGAGCATCACTTGAGTTGATGAAGTGGAAGAAGGAGCAGGCTCTAAAACCAAGACACAAAATCTGATGACATCTGAGGTCTCCTTTTCAGACAAACAGACACACACACACACACACATACATACAAACACAAACACTCACAATTTACTCTAATTATACTGTGTTACCAGTTTCCTGAAGTCCCACTGTGGTGCCCAGAGGAGGTCCAATGGACTAGCTTAAAAACCTCCTCTAAGGACGTTGTCCCAGAGTGTTCTCTGAAGCATACCTACTCCAATTCTTTGCAGCCTTGTTGTTCTGTTACAGCTGCCTTCACCTCTGTACCCCTTCTAAGATTCGTGCAGGGAGAGAGGAGCCCACAAATGTAAGCAACTTTTTAGAAACAACTCCAAAGAGTGACTGAAGGAAGAGCTGTGATCCTTGATAGTGTTTATATATGTCATGCCTCAAATGTTGATGGCCTTGCATGGGTACAATTCAGGAAACCACATGTTTCCTCCTGGCTAACATAGCTGGCCTTTACCATGGGGTTTCCGGCTGCTTTCCTGCCCACTTCGCTCCTGTTCACCCTGCTCAGTTCTCAGGCTTAACTTCGGAATCTCCTAAGAATTCTGATTTTACAAATTTACTGTTCGGCCAAGAAAAGTGTAATTTGTTCATGCATCATGCACTTTTTGAGCTCTTACTTTGGTGCCAAGCATGGCAGTGAGGGATGTGGGGACTGAGCAATGCACAGCAAATAAAGGAAGGCAGATGTCATGTCCTGTGACTTTTACATGGCTACAGATTTTTATATCAGTTTTCAGAGTAATAAGGCTAAACTTTTTTTTTCCGGTAAGAGGAAAACTTGTAATGAAAATATCTTGGGCCCAATTATAAAGTAAATTATCTTCATTATTTGCAGAGCTGTACTAGGCAGCTTAATTGGCTTAAAAACAGTCTGGAAAGGGCGCCTGGGTGGCTCAGTCGTTAAGCGTCTGCCTTCGGCTCAGGTCATGGTCCCAGGGTCCTGGGATCGAGTCCCACATCGGGCTCCCTGCTCCACGGGAAGCCTGCTTCTCCCTCTCCCACTCCCCCTGCTTCTGTTCCTGCTCTCGCTATCTCTCTGTCAAATAAATAAATAAAATCTTTAAAAAAAAAAAACAAAAAACAGTCTGGAAAAATATGCATGGCATAATGTGAGTAGACAAATCTGAATATATAATTATGATTTTGTGATTGTAAAAACCATATGTGCTCATGAACAAGACCTAGAAGTTGACATAGGCACAGGAAACATTGACGTAAACTTGAGAAGGGATGGTAGAAAAATTTCTTTTTGGCTTTCTCATATATCCAATATAGTATCTCTAATAGTTATCTCAAAAGATTTTAGGAAGGGGAGGAGAAGGAAAAAGAATAGTTTTTCCTAGGTCCTTCTTGACTCTGCTTCTAAATCTTATCCATCCCTCATTCCTAGTGAACTGCAAGCAATATTTCAGGTTGTGGATTGTGAAAAGCAGAGAATGGAGAAGAGGAAAGCTAAAAAGCAAAGAACGAATTAGCTACCAATTTTGGAGTATCTTCTGCATGCTCAATTCATGCTGGAAGAAGGTTCTTTACATTCAGTAGGTGGGATGATAGGACAGCAACGTGCTGATGATGGGTAAGGTCTTTGGAGTCATACTGTGTGAATTTAACTCTCAGCTTTGCCCCTTAATAGTTTCATATGCTTGAGCAATCTTCTAACCTTTCTAAACCTCAATTTCCTTGTTTGTAAAAATGAGGGGAGGACAGATAATTGTACTAAACCCGTGGGGTAGTTATGTGGCTTCAGTAAAAGTATCTGCAGAGAGCAGTAGTTCTCAACCTTGGCTGCATTGTAGAATCACCTGGAGAGAGCTTTACACGTTTTTGATGCTTCAGCATCCCCAACCAATTATATCAGACTCTCTGGGGATGCTTTCCCAGCTTCAGTATTTTTGAAGGTCCCCAGTTCGTTCCACTGCGCAGCTAAGGTGAGAACCACTACTAGTTCATGTTAGTGTGAAGCACGGTGCTATGACATGCTTTGCATGCCTCTGCCAGTGGGGTTAATGTTTTCATTCCTGCCAACAGCACCAAAGAATTTTTTTACCTCCCTTTTTGCAGGTAAGGAAAATGAGACTCCGGTTAATAACTTCTTCAAGCTCACATAACTAATAAGGGATGAGGATAGAATGGCATCTAGGTCTTTCAGATTCCTTAAGCCTCTGCTTTGGAGAAAAGGAAGAGCAGAGGAGATAAGAGAGTGAGAGAAAAAGAAAGGACTCTGCAATTCCCTGTGTGTGCTCAGAAGTTGGGAGGCAGAGTTACCAGCGGGGTCAGACAGCATGCCTGTCCCCTACATTTCTGCTAGCTGCGTAATATCTCGTGACCACGTCAGCACAAATGTCATTTCAGCATCTGTTTGCTAAAATTTGCAGGTAGTTTAGTAAAGTCTTCATTTTGTCTGATTTTTATTTCAGCTTTATAGGGTCCCCCAACCTTTCATCCAGCAAGAAATTCCATTTTGATATCTTTTGCTACCAGAGCAAGAGATTAAATCCTTCAGAGATTCTGGGGAGTGGGAGTGTCTTGGCCAGCCTCGGTTGACCTTTTGTGTCCACGTGTAAATCCGAATCAGAATCTCTGTATGTTCAGACTTAGAGAAAACATACTCTCAGTTTTAGCTTGGCTGTAGTTTAAACCCTGAAGATCAGCATGAATTTTTGAAAATGTCTTTGGGTGATGACCTACGAGTAAATAAATGGTGGAGTAATACATTCGTTAACTCAATTATAGGTTGTGACAGTTCACCAGATACTTAGGTTTTCTGGCATTTTGCTTGTGGTTCTAAGGGAAGTGGTTGGAAGTGTGGCCGGTTCCCTGTAAAGCAGACTCTAAGATGGAGATTAGCATGTAGGGTATTTATTAGGGAGGGCTTTTGGATTGACACCTGTGAAAGGGAATAAACAGAAGCAGGATTGGACAGAGAGAGAAATTGTGCTGTGGTACAGTTTCAGTAAAAGGTCTTACCCAAACCAACCAGAAACTCGAAGATGAAAGGGGCCCCAGGTTATCCTGAGTTGGAGGTGAGGGCCTTTACACCCTTGGTCGGTCAGGCACTGGGGCCCAAGGGAAGGGAACATGGCCTTGGGTGCAGCCAGTCTTTTGAGACAAAGCAGTACCTGGAGGAGGCTGACAGCTAAGGGCTACGTGTTGGCATCTGGAGGAATAAGTCCTTTTGTCTGGAAGGCGATCTACGTGGCACATCACAGTGACCACTACCGGGACAGTGCTGATGGGCATCTCAGCTGAGACCCAGGGGCAGGGCCCCTTAAGCTCCACCTATACCTATCTCAGGTTTAAAGGAGCCTCCCTAAACACATTTTCTGGTGACCTCAGGCAAGATAGGCCCATGCCTAGGTCATAGCATTCAGAGCTGTTTTTAATTCATACCATTTTGATCTAGCTTTCCTTAGCATCATCTTGAATTTTTATTTCATCTCTCTGATCACTCAACAGTCTTCAGATTCTTCCCAGAAGTTCCTCACCCTCATCCCCAAACCTAAGTGACCCACTCTCTTGGGCTCCCTCAAATGTCCCATAGCATTTACTATATTATATTGTGTTGTGTGTTTGCATGTTCAGGTGTGAGTCTCTCAAGGGCAAGGGTCATGTCTTGTTCAACTTTGTCCCCCTAACCCCATGTCTCAGCTAGGCACACAATAGGCTCTCAGTAAATGTTTACTGCATGAATGGATAACCATGATACCTTCTATTTTTCCTTGTCCTGAAAGGCTCTCTTCTTGAGTCTTAAACGATTTTGATCTTTGATACTAAAAAGCTAAGATATTCTTTCATATTCAACTACCAGGCAGAAAGCCCAGCTCAAATAAATATAAGCTGCTTGCAAATACAAGTCTGGGTCTCAAAACTGTTTCATATACCTGGCTGTGGCTCTGGAGGAAGACCTAAAGGAAATAGTTGTGATTGACTTTTGAAATCAGTTGTTTCTCTGTGTCCATGCTAATTTATATGGAAGATGGATTATTTAAAATAACACATATTCTTAGTAGAAAAACCTTGAGAACAAACAACTGGAAGAGTTGGAAACTTCCAAGTTTAAGGATGAATTATTACTCTCAATATGATTAGGGAGAGAGAAGGAGAAATTATCTGCTTTAAATATTTCTGCAATCATCTTGTGATAAATGTGCTCCTATTACAAAGTAATATGAATTGAACAAAGGATAATTTGCAGGCATGCCACTTTTAACAGCAGATCAAGGGTGGTCAGTAAACGTCATCTAGGTGAGGAAATATGGTAAAGGAATGTTGAGGAAGACTTTGATTTAGAGTCTGCAGAGTGAATGAAATGAGCAGGAGTATTGTTAATCTGGGCAGTGAGACAGTGATCTCTGTATGTCTTATAAACCTCATCTGTATTTATCTTGTACTTGGCAAAAAAATGTGATTGTGAACAACAGCCAACAACTCAAATTTTGCAATTTTGGCTCTCTTTGGGGATTTTTTTAAAAAGATTTTATTTATTTATTTGAGAGAGAGAGAGCGAGAGAGAGAGAGCATGAGCAGGGTGAGGGGCAGAGGGAGAAGCAGACTCCCCACTGAGCGGGGAGCCGGATGCAGGGCTCAATCCCGGGATTCCGGGATCATAACCCAAGCCGAAGGCAGATACTTAAGCAACTGAGCCACCCAGGTGCCCCACTTTGGGGATTTTAAATACAAATTCGTGGTAAGCTTATCTCATCCATTTGCTTATCTCAGTAGTCTTCAAACTTTATTATTATTATTTATTTATTTATTTATATACAACCGTAAAGGCTGATGAGTCTGATTGTGACTGGGAACTATTCTTATGTCATGGTTTATGACAAAAATAGTAAGAGAAAAAAATATTGAGTGATAAACTTGTGATGGCAGAGAGTAAAGAAGACATGCTAATCTTTGGCTTAGAGGACTGATCAAATGAAATTTTCTGCCCTGGAGTGTACTGAGTCAGGGAGCAGGGACTGTGGCCTGTTCCAATCATGCCTGCTGATTTGGCTGAGCCAGAATCCATTATTGAATTAGCTTAGCTGTGAGGCAGAGACTGCTAGTTTCCCACCAAATCCATTTCCTCTTCTTGGGCAGTCACATAAACTATATTTTTTCTGACTTCCTTGTCATTATGTGTCACCATATATCTACATGCTGTCCTCCCTACTCTTTTCCCATCTGTTAGCTGAATGTAAAGGACTTTAAGGTACTAGGAAAAGGCAAGCCAATATATGGAAAGAGCTTGTGTCCTGGAATGACCATAGAGAAGGCTTGCTGTTGGCCAGGAACACACATTTTGGGTGTTGTGTAAGCAAGTAACAAAAGTACTATTGTATAAGCTGATAAGAATTTAGAATTTATCTGTTAGAACAGCTGGCATTAATCTAACAAAGACAATCTTGTCAGCTTATATTTCATAAGGCCAACACCACTGCAAGAGAGGGATATGGTTGGAATTGGGCTGGTAAGGAAGAAGGGGGGAATGGGACATTTGGTGGTCAACCAGCAGTCTCTGCCACAATGTGTAATAGTTCAGATATTGCAGAGTGATTGAGGAAAATGAGAACGAGGAAAGATCATTCCGTTTGGCAACTAGAAAGTCACTGATGACCTTTGGGAACCCAGAGTAGAGTCATTATTAGATTGCAGAAGATGAAGGAGTGCATGGGCCATGTGTCATTGAAAACAGCAGTTAGTCTGGGCTGTGAATGGAAAGAAAGAAATGAAAAGTTTGAGTGGCAGAGGGGTGAAATAAAGGATTTTCAAACTGGGGTAAACTTGTTCACACTTTGAGACCTGACAAAGGAAACCCAGAGTAGAAATTCTAGAGAAAGAAGAGTAGAAAAGCAGATTAAAAATTCTAGAGAAAGAGAAGACTGAGAGAAGAAGATTCAAACATACTGGGATGGGACTTGGCAGGGAAGAAGAGATGAGGAAAGCAAAGGAAAAATCTTCTCCCGTGATAGGAGTTAAGAAAAGGTGGTGCATATAGAGACAGATATCTTGAGGTGAAAAGTGGGCTCCATGGTAGAGCTGACCCTCAGTAGCCTCATCTGTTCATTTGCCAAATACCAGTGTAGACAGAGCTGTGAACGCGAAAGACGCGGTCCCTGCTTACATAGACGGGGAGAGGTGATCATTGAGCAAAAAATTAAACAAGAAGAGTGAGGCAATGAGTTTGTCTTGAAGGTATAGAGTGTCTGGGATATAAAAAATGAGAAGACTGGAGCAGCCGGTATGGGGAAGGCCCTGAGTTACCACTAGGATGTGGTAGTGGTTAACAAAAAGCAGCTGAAGTGAGAATGAATTTGTAGTGAGTCCTTTAGCATACTTTACTTTCTCATCCATACTCTGTGACCCGAAGGCAGGACTGAAAACACCTGGGTCACTTTAGGGAGCATTCTGTCTCTAATGTTAAGTGTGGTGATTTCTGGAACAATGGTCCAAATAAGTGAAAATCCTATACAATCAATTATTTAAGATCCATTAGTTTTATGATCTTTGTGTAAGTTAGTTGAAGAGAAAAAGAACCCTAATAGGGATAAGTTACACTTTAGTAAATACCAATTTCTATCATTTGCAAGGTATTTTGAGCCCAGATTGAACATACATTGAAGAGTTCTTAATTTCTCGAGCACGGTTTGGAAAAAGTTAATGATTTTATTTTATTTTATTTTTTTAAGATTTTATTTATTTGACAGAGAGATACAGCGAGAGAGGGAACACAAGCAGGGGGAGTGGGAGAGGGAGAAGCAGGCTTCCCGCTGAGCAGGGAGCCCGATGCGGGGTTCGATCCCAGGACCCCGGGATCATGACCTGAGCCGAAGGCAGACGCTTAACGACTGAGCCATCCAGGCGCCCCAAAAGTTAATGATTTTAAATTGAATTACTGTGATAGAGACCAACCGCTCACTCACCCAGTTTCCTCTTTTTTTCTGGGCACTCAGCTAGACGACGTCTCTCAGCCTCTCTTACATCCAGATGTGGCTATTGCCTGAGTTCTGGCCCATGGAATGTAGGAATGTAGGCGGAAGTGATGCATGCCACTAGCAGACTCCACCTATGAAAACTAGCCATTAGTGAGCCTCTGGTCACTCTCTTCTTTCACCTGCTGGCTGAATGCAGAGCATCCAGTGGAGGACTCTGAATCCCAGGGATTTAAGGAGCCAGGCTCACTGAATTCCATATGAAAGGCTGCCCCCTGAAAATCCAGTTGAACTCTACTGAGCGTAAACTATTGTGTTAGGCCTCTGAAATTCTGAGGCTTGCTTGTTATACCAGCTATCTGGCATTTCTTTCCCTAAGTAATCAAATTAGTAATCAGATGGGAAGTGGGCTTACTTAATAATGAGGCAGTTGTCTAGTCGGAATATGGCAAGCCCTTCTTAACCTTAAATTTCTTTACACAAAATTTTAATACATACCAATTGACTTAATACCTTTCCTATAATTGTGAACATGTTGGATAATGTGTTTGTATATTTCTAGTCACTGATATTAAAGATTAATGGGAGAGTTGCTAAGAGGAAAGGGAGGTGAAGTATACGTCAGAGCCTGGGAGGCTTTGGTTTTGAACTCTTTATTTAACGATTCTCTTGGTGTATGCAGGTATATTTTTTAAACTTCTTAAATTTCCAGTTTTAAAAAAAAGATTTTATTTCTTTATGTGAGAGAGAGGGCATGGGGGTGGGGGTTGGCAGGGGGAGAGGGAGAGCTGGGGAGAGTACGAGCAGGAGAGAGAGAGCAGGGAGCCTGATGCGGGACTCGATCCCTGAGCCAGAGGCACACGCTTAACCGACTGAGCCACCAGTGTGTCTGTATTTTTCAAATTTCTTTCCCTGTTCCTAGGATTTAGAAAACTTGGCATTCCCCCAATAACTTCCCTCTAGCATACCTCAGCACATTGCTGATGAGAGAAACGTAGCTCCACTCTCTCCCCACAGTGTCAGGAATGCAGGTACAGGACTCAGGAAGAAATTTACTTCAAATTCTTTTATTTTCCCATGGCTGCATTCCAAAAGGCCTCCTCCCAGGCTCCTTCATACACTTCACCTCCTTTTTCTCTTCATAACTTTTGCACGAATCCTTAATAACTTACAGCTTAGGTATATGCGATCCAAAATTTTAGAGTTATAAAATTAGTTTGTGTTTTTTACATATTCCAGTCTTTGTGTGAGATTCTCTATCCTATCATGTATTTTATCAAACATTTTAATTACTGTTACTTTAAAACCTGTGGTGAATCATTCTAACACTTCAGCCATCTATAAGTACATTTCTATTGTCTGCTTTTTCTATTGGTCCTGCCTAATATTTTTTTTATTAAATACTGGGCATTGTGTAAAAATACTGTAGAGGCTTTCATGAAGTTATCTTTCTCCAGAGAGGGCTCACCTAACTTTTAGTGGATAACTAGAGGAAGGGCAAAATACCTTAATCTGTTCAGGGACTGAACTGACTTGAGGCTGGGTTGCAGTATTTTGGGCTATCTTGGCTGGAGGAATGAGTGGGGCTGAAATCCAGCTGGTAACTCTACTCCTAAGCCATGATTCCTGTTGTGACCTGCATCTGCCCAAAGAAAAGGATGTTCTGTTCAACTGACGCAAAGGAACGCGTATGGACTAGTAGTCCATTTTCACCTCTTCTCATCACTTTTGTTTTTGGGAAAACAGGCACGGAAATAGGTCTCTTAAGGCAACCTAAGTTAATGGCTCTGGCTTTCCAAAACCTGTAGTTCTGAAATTCCAAGAAGCTCGTAAGGCAAATATACTAAAAAGAGTGGCACTGGCGGCCCCTTTTAAAAAAACAAAACAAAAACCAAAAAACAAAACCCCATGAATATGGCATCATGATATGTTAAGTCTACATTTAATAATAATTGTGTAAAAGAAAAAACAAAAACATTGTCCTGAGATGTTCTGATGTCTAATTAATTCAGGGCAGGACTGAATGGCAAGCTATCTGAAGAGTAACTCCGGCACATTTTCTCTAAAATCCCACAGGTATGTTCAGTGAACATTTATAAGCCTTCTTGGTTTCAAGATGATGGGAGCAAAGAGAGAAGAAGACATGGCAAATAATTAGAATCTCAGCTAAAGCTAGAAACCAGGCTGCCTGATCTAAGTGGTCCTTTAAGGCTGACCCACAATAGACATAAATAGACAAAACCTTTTTACTTATTTAAGTCACTTTATTTGTACACATTTGGGCCCCAGACAACAAAAATATCATTTAAGGGCACCTGGGTGGCTCAGTTGGTTAAGTGTCTGCCTTCGGCTCAGGTCATGATCCCAGGGTCCTGGGATTGAGTCCTGCATCAGGCTCCCTGCTTAGCGGGGAGCCTGCTTCTCCCTCTCCCTCTGCTATTTCTCCTGCTTGTGCAATCTCTCTCTCTCTGTCAAATAAATAAAGTAAAAATCTTCTTAAAAAATCATTTAAAAGTAACCCTTGCAGTAATTTTTAACTAAAAGAAGCACAACTTCACTGAGTGTTATATGTAAGTGATGAATCACTAAATTCTACTCCTGAAACCAATATTACACTATATGGGTTTTTTTTTTAAGATTTTATTTATTTATTTGACAGAGAGAGACACAGCGAGAGAGGGAACACAAGCAGGGGGAGTAGGAGAGGGAGAAGCAGGCTTCCCACTGAGCAGGGAGCTGACGCAGGGCTCGATCCCAGGACCCTGGGATCATGACCTGAGCCGAAGGCAGACGCTTAACGACTGAGCCACCCACGTGCCCCTACACTATATGTTAACTAACTAGAATTTAAATAAAAACTTGAAACATGGAATGAATGAATGAATGAATAAGTAAGTAAGTAAATAAACAAATAAATAGGAAGCACAATTTGATTTAACCGGAATGAACTTTGCAATTATATAATATTTTCCATGTATTCATCAATTAGGGTGAATGACATGAAACAAAAAGAAAAAAGAGCTGAAGCTTATATTGCATTTTTCAACTGTTTATTTTCAGGAGATATTTATAGGTGGTTTCTATTTGCACTGTTTATTTTCAGGAGGTATTTATAGGTGGTTTCTATTTGCACATTTATTAAAGTTCAGAGTAATTGATGAATTTCCAATTAGACATACCCAAATATGAAAGAAGGAGATCTCTGGGAAAAAGTCTCTCTTGTGACTTTTCATTCTTTCTTAATGTATGTATCTGTGTTCTGTCCAGGGGTCTTTGCTCCTTGCCCTGCTCCATTCCATCTGGATATTCCCTGGGTGACTAATGTCAGTATAAGCAAGAAAGTATTAGGCCTCTTCTGTTCTATCTTTTCCATTCCCAGCTGTTGGCCTTAGATAGGGCATCTGTAGTGGGAAGGAAAAGCTCTAAGGCTAGCCAGCATGACTCTCCAGCTGTCCCGCCCAGAAGTAGAGTTGATGACACAAGCTGAACCCTTAGTCGATTAGGGCCCAAGATTTTAGAAATTCAGAAGCCCTTTTCTTCTCAGAACTACGGGCTCTGACACAAGTCGAAATCCTAGCTAGAGGGGCGCCTGGGTGGCCCAGTCACTGGGCCTCTGCCTTCGGCTCAGGTCATGATCCCAGGGTCCTGGGATCGAGCCTCGCATTGGGCTCTCTGCTCAGTGGGAAGCCTGCTTCTCCCTCTCCCACTCCCCCTGCTTGTGTTCCCTCTCTTGCTGAGTCTCTCTGTCAAATAAATAAATGGAACCTTTAAAAAAAAAAAAAATCCTAGCTAGAAACTCAAAAGCCAGGCCTTCCTTTCTTTGCTTCTTGGCTGTTTTTGTTATATCTTTTTCTTAAGGCAAAGGTAGAAAGCCCTATCTGTTTGTTCTGGGGGACAGGTAGAAAGGTTCACCACATTAGGTATCATACCAATACAACAACTAACACCCTTCATAATCTGGCAGAGCCCCTCTCCTCTCTTTTTAGCCTTTTAACTTATTCCTTTTCTTTTTTTTTTTTTTTGAATTTAAATCATTTTTATTGTTATGTTAATCCCCATACATTACATTAGTTTTAGATGAAGTGTTCCATGATTCATTGTTTGTGCATAACACCCAGTGCTCCATGCAGAACGTGCCCTCTTTAATACCCATCACCAGGCTAACCCATCCTCCCACCCCCCTCCCCTCTAGAACCCTCAGTTTGTTTTTCAGAGTCCATCGTCTCTCATGGTTCATCTCCCCCTCTGATTTCCCCCCCTTCATTCTTCCCCTCCTGCTATCTTCTTTTTTTTTTCTTAACATATATTGCATTATTTGTTTCAGAGGTACAGATCTGAGATTCAACAGTCTTGCACAATTCACAGTGCTCACCATAGCACATACCCTCCCCAGTGTCGATCACCCAGTCACCCCATCCCTCCCACCCCACCCCCCACTCCAGCAACCCTCAGTTTGTTAACTTATTCCTTTTCTTCCTCCATCCCCACTCCAGCCTGCCTGCCACTCACCATTTATCCTATAGTCCAGCTGTACAGAACAGTTTTCATTTTCTGAACATGCTGTGCACTTTCATACCTCCGTTCTTTGCTCATGTTGTCTCTGCCTAGAATGCTCGTCCACCCTCTTATGCCCTCCACTGCTGAAAGTTTACTTGGTCTTTAAAGTTCAACTCTTACATTACTTCCTTGAAGAAGCCTTTTTCCTGTGCCTGTCCTGGGTTCTTCCTCCGTGCTTTGCCAGCATGTAGTCCCTACTGTTTACAAAAAGAAAAAAAAAAACATGTATCATACCATTTTAAGGTCAACGTTGGGTCTCCCCCACTAGTAGTTAGCTCCTAGAGAAGGGAACATTTTTCTAGGTATCTTGGAATCTCTAGTGCCTAGCACAGTGTCCAGCATGTAGGAAGCATTCTATAAATGGTTAGTACTTAAATAAATTAATTAATTAATGGGAAAAAAGTGGGGAAGTCTGGAGGAGGAATAAATTTAGATAAGGGGGAGGCGATAATGAATTAGATTTTAGATACTTTAAGCTTGAGGATACCAGTGGGGCATTCAGATAGAGACTCTCTCTCACCTACGTTCTCCCAGACCCTCCTGGATTCCCAGTCCTACTACATGTGTCTTGAAATGATGCTGACTGGATCTATTCAAGATCAGGACTATGTCAGTTAGGGTTGTGGCAGGAAAGAGATACCACATTTAAGCAGGAAAACTGAAGAGGGTTTAATGGACTATTTACAAAGACGTTAAGGGAAATAACGTTTCTTGGTCTTGCAAAGGCAAAGAGTGGTTACTGGCATTTATGAGGGTGGAGCCGGAACTGTGGTTCTAGCTATAGCTGTAGGTGAGGCTGCTGGAGAGAAGTTGTGGTCTTCGGTGGAGGCATGCAGCCACTGCCAACCTACAAGCACACAGGAGGGAACTTGAGAAATAAATTTCCTGCTCTCTCTTTCCCACCTGCCCCCAACTGAACATCAGTGGATCAGTGGGCAAGGGCAACTGTTTGATATTATCCATAAGGGTCAGCCTTCTGGGGCATGGAGCAGGTAGAAAAGCATGGAGAGTGGACCTGGAGGGCAAACCGAGGCTGTCTAGCACAGAGGCTATCTGAATCAGCCATCAAAGATGCCTTGAAGCCCTTCTACATGCTCTCCTTTAATGGAGTATGCCTCTTGGGCATATGCTGTGAAAGGAAACCCCACGGTTTAGGCTGGATTGAGCAAATGATTAGCTACAAAGCAGGGAATTCAAAGGGATGAATTAGAATTGTAATGAATATGGAAGCTAGAAGTCAGAGCTGGCTGCAGAATAGCAAACATAAGTCTAAGGAGTGAGGCTGTTAGAGGAAGGGATAAAGGAGTTGGAATAATGAGACCAGGAAGAGCATGATGTAGAGGGCGGGATTGGTGGAGGCAGCCAGTTCAGGAAGAAAAGCACAGAATTATCATATGGTTTCACTCATATGTGGAACATAGGAATAGCATGGAGGACCACAGGGCAAGGGAGGGAAAACTGAATGGGAAGAAACCAGAGAGAGACAAACCATGAGAGACTCTGGACTCTGGGAAACAAACTGAAGGTTACGGAAGGGAGCCAGGTGGTGGGTATTAAGGAGGGCACGTGTGGTGATGCGTACTGGGTGTTATACACAACTAATGAATCGTTGAACACTACATCAAAAACGAATGATGTACTATATGTTGGCTAATTGAACTTAATAAAAAAAAAGAAAAAGAAATAATAAATAAATAAATAAATAAGCACAGAAGAGGTGAGGTTGTTACAGATGAGCTCTTAACAAGGCCTAGCATCACAGTAGGGTGCAGAGAGGTGTGAGCCCGCTAGGTTAATTATGCCAGGCCAGACCCAACACAACTTTTGTTAACCTTCCACTTTTTTTTTTAAATCACTACTGCAATTCTTAAGTCTCTGAGACAACCGTCCAACCTACCTCTTTCAGCAGTGGCCCCAGCCTCCTACTTTAGCAGGGGGATTGAGGTCCTCAGGAGTAGACTTGCTCAACCTCCAACTCATTACCTCACTTCCTGTCTTCCCTTCCTGTTGTCTCAGAGACGTGTTACCTTTCTGGCTCCCTCAGCGTTCTGAGCCTTCCCCTGTGTCCTTGATCTCTGTATCCACCCTCCCTACACCGCCCCCCTACCCCCGGCAAAAGACTTTGTCACTTCAGTTGTTTTCTCTCTTTAGCACTTTCATTAATTTTGCTCTACACAAATAAGCACAAGTATAGTTAGCCTGAAAAACAAAACCACAGACTGATCCTGCTTTTCTGGCTACTGTCCTCTCTTTCCTTACCTTAGGCACCAGAATTCTAGAAAGGCGGCTGCCTCTCAGTCCCACCACTTGCTCCATATTTAATCCTCTGAGTTTTGGCTTCTTTGACACTGCTTTGCTGAACAAACATTCCTAAAGTCTCCAGAGCCCAACTAATCATTTTTCTCAGTCTGGGGCTATGGACTATTTGAGAGATTTATCACTATGAATGACTTTGCCTTCTTGAAATTCCTCTCTTCGTATCCATGATCCAGTGTTCTCCTGGATCTCTGCCACGCTTCTTGCACAGCACCACCCCCCACCCCCCACCTTCTCTGGCCACATTGGGCACGGTGTGGTTCTGCAGTCAGACTTACTGGGTTCAAATCCTGGCTCTGCCACTTCCTATCTATGCAGTGTTGGGCAAGTCATTGGATCCTACTGTATCTTACTTTCCTCATCTGTTAAACAGAAATGGGAATAGTACATGTCCCTTTGAGTTGTGTGAGGATTCACTGGCATATTGAACATAGGGCACTTTGTAGATTGCCGGCTTGTAATAAACGCTCAGAGTTAGCTGTCAGCATTTTAATCTGTCTCTTCTTGTCTCTGATATATTTTCTTCTACCAAGGGTACCTGTACATCATTTCCTAGGCTTTTTCTGTGCTTCCCATCTAACTCACATCATTGCCTCTCCCTGGAGGGTCCCCCCACCACCACCACCCTCATCTGTTGAAATCCTTTGACTTCCTTAAATGCCACCTTTTCTAGGAAGCCCTCTCAGGTCACTCAAGCCAAAGCTGATTTGTTCTCCAGTGAAGTCTCATAGTCTTTTGCTCATTCTTCTGGCATATTATGCCTTGTGTTATAATCATTTAATTCCATGATTTATCTTCCTTACAAGATTCTAAGTTCTTTGATGGCAAAAGAACACCTAGTCAGTGTTGAATAGTAGATGATCATGAATGGAGTAATAGGGGCCATGTATCCTAATCCAGTGAGGAAAGCATTACATTAGATTCAGTGGAAATGTCTTTACAGAGTATCTACATGATCTGCAGAGACTACTGAATAGAGTCCACTTAGAAGATTCTGAAATAAATTACATGGGAACAGCAAAAGAATGAGCAAATAGATTCATTTTTTAATGAATATAAAACCCTGGGAGAAATATATAGGAAGCTGAAGGTTGTAACCTTAGAAAACAATTTGATTTTAATGTACACAAGAATGAAATGCTGAGTCAGAGGGGTTTAAGAATTAAGTAAAAAAAAGAAAGCTTATATATTGAGTCCATCCATGCCTGTTCTCAGAAACTCAGGAAACAACCAAGAGAGTTTGAATTTAGCTCAAGAGGGGAAAAGGGAAGAGATATTGGAACAGATCTTCCATACACAGTTGGTCTTCACTAAATATGAGTGAACAAATGAGTTAAGGAATGAATTTGTCAGGGTAAAATCTTATTGCTTTAAGATCACCATATTGCACCGAGTAGATGGAACTTGGTTAATTTGCCTATGTGACTTTGACAGTGAGCACTTCTCACTCTGCTAATATTTGTCACTAATGTACATTTTCTCCTGCATGTTCTCCCTTCTCCTGGGCTCTTTCAAGATAGTTTCAAGATAGTTTTCCTCTTCTCTGGCCACCCATTCTGTTTCTCTTTCTCAGCATTCAATTCTTGGAGCGCCTCACTTCTGTCTTGCTCTCTACATCCTCTCAGGGTAATCCATTCATCCATGTCCATGATTTCAGCTCTCCTTCATCTGCTCATAAGCCTCTAATATGCATTTCCAGGCTCCACACACACATATCCGACTATCTTCTTGATATCTTCACAACTCACTTGTCACACTGAGCTGAAGTCATCGGTTTCTACCACCCAGCCTGAGATACAGGCGCCTCTTAGCTAGTTACTAACTTGGCACTCCACACTTCATCCTTTTATCCTTTATTTAGAATAGAGGCTGAGAACTTCTGTGAGGAAGAGTAGAGAATGAATTGTTACTGTTCCAAAACCCCAGCCTCTCTTCTACTTTCCTGGCCCAAATCAGCTTGGTACCAGACTTGGATATCCCATGCAGAAAAACCAAACCAACATGGCTTATCAGAACCTACATTTTTAGGAGTCAGGTGAGTTACCATCTTGGGAAGAGAGGAGTCTTACCCCAATCTGAAGTGGCTTATGAGAGTATTCCTTAGAACTACATGTAATAATCTCTTTCACAGAAGTTCTGTAGACAGTTTTCTGCATCTCTTTATATTGCCAGTGATGTTTAGGGCCCCATATAGATAAGGTCTCCAGGAGGCCGCCCACCTAGTAGACTCTGCCCTAACTCGAGGCTCACTCCCCTGCAGAATTAGCAATTTCAGTAAATGTTACCACATCACATATTTCCTCAAGTCAGAACACCAGGTATCATTCTTATTTCTTCCTTCTCTTACTCAATCACCAAATCAGATCTGCTTCTAAATTTCTAAAATAAATGAACTTTCTTATCTTAAATAACTTATCCATATATCCTCTTGAATTCTTGTGCAGAGAAGGATATCATCTATGTGTGTAATGACCATTTTGGTTTTTTCCTTCCAATCAGTATGCCTTTTTATCTTTTCCTTGGGCATCCAGTAAAATGTTAAATGGAAATAATGATGGCATCTATCTTGTTTCTTCTCAAAAGGAAATGATTCTAATGATTCATCGTTGAGTATAAAATTTGCTCTAAGTTTTTGGTAGATACTCTTTATCAAGTTAAGGAAGTTCTCATGTATTTCTAGCCTGCTAAGAGATTTTTTTAAAAGTCCTATATGTGTGTTATCTTTTACTATTTTTTTTCTAAATATCTTGAGATGATCCTATTTTTGACCCACATAAATTGGCAAGAATCATGCTTCTCTATTTACTCTGGAGATTGTTCTGCATTTTTCTTTTCTCATATTGCTCTTACCTAGGGTTAGTATCAAGCATATACTTGGCTCATTATATAAGATGGGGGAATGGACCTCTCTTTTTCCTCATTAGAACAGTTTGTAGAAGATTGAAATTATATGTTTCTTAATGGTTTGCTAGAGCTCACTTATAAAACTGATTAGACCTAATGTTTATTTTATTTTATTTTTAGAAGCAGATTTTGATTTCTTTAATAGTTACAGGCCTAATCAGGGTTTCTTCTTGGGTTTCCTTTGACTGGTTTGTTTTTCTAGGAACTGTTCCTCAATCCAAATTTTCAAAATTTATGGACATAAAGTCTCTCTCTCTAAATGCAATATAATTTACTTCTTTAATTGCTCAGTACTCTTCAAAAGTGTCAATATCATAAAAAAGAAGTAAAGTCTAAGGAAAAGTCACACATTGGAGGAGACTAAGGAAAAATAACAATTAAATGCACATGAGGGCCTGGATAAGATCCTGGAACAGAAAAAGAACATAGTGGAAAAGCAAGTGGGATTTGAATAAGGTCTGAAATTTAGTTAATAATACTGTGCCAGTGTTAATTTCTTGGTTCTGATCTTTGTACTATGGTTATATAACATGAAGAGAAATGGTGAAGGTATATGGGAAATCTATTCTTGCAACTTTTCTGTAAGTCTAAAATTAGTTTAAAGTAAAAAGTTTTAAAAAAGAAATCATTCTGGTAGTTGTGTAGAAAATACTCTGGGGGTAGGGACAAACTGGACACAGAGAAAACAAGTAGACATTCAGGAAAGGTGGTTTGGAAGAGTAAAGATGGTAGCAGTAAAGATGAGAAGTGGTTTACTAATTTTTAAAGCTATCATAGCTACACCTCTGTATCATTTTTTGATTGATAATATTATTTATTTGCACCATCTCCCTTTTTAAAATTGATAAATTTTACTAACATTTTATTGATTTTGTTAGTCTTTTTAAGGAACTAACTTTAAAAAAATTCTTTAAATTTTTCTTTCTTTTCCATTACATTCATTTCTGTTCTTTATTTCCTCAGCAGATATTTGCTGAGCTTATTATATTCCAAACACTGTTCTAGTCACTTGAAATAAGTCAGTAAACAAAACTGACCAAGATTCTTATCATTAAACCTACCAAGTCTTAAGTCAAATGAGCTCAGCTGCACTCCATTGTATGAGGGAAATGTATATCTGAGATCAAGCTCAAGTAGGACCAGAGGGCATAAATAAGCTGTATTAGCCAGTTATCCAAATCCTCATGTCACTCCCACATTTGCACCAGTGCCCCTGCCCTTAGTTATGGCCATATGGAGAGACCCATATGACCAACTGAAAGAGGCATAATCTCAAGTTTGGTTTACAGATGAGTTGGGTTGGTATGTTGTGTAAACTAAAAATGAACAGTGGCTGCATTATAGTCACATTCAGGAGTGGCCTTGAAGGACATGGAAAATGAAAATCTTTCCAATGGCTGGAACCGTGAGAGGTGTACCTGGTCATCTACTTTATGTTGAAGAAGTGGCCTGAGCTGAGAGTGCATATAGATTCCTGACCAACAGCCAATGGCCTGGCTGTCTGGAAAGGAAATGTACTGGAAAATCAGAGACAAGGAAGTCTGGTGTAAAAATATTTGATGGACATATGGGAGGAGGTATGAAGTATGATGACCTTTGTGTCATATATAATGCCCACCAGAAAGCATCTACCATGGAAGAGGCTCTGAACAACCAGGTAGACAAATTGACTCAGCCAATTGACATTAGCCAGCCTTCATCATCAGCCATCCCAGAAATGGCATGATGGGCACATGAATGGAGTGGGCATGGCAATTGAGATGGAGGCTACAGACCTGATTTAGCTACTACTACCTCTAAATGTCTGCCCTGTCAGCAATAGAGACCAATACTAAGCAACTGGATATGATACTATTCCTTGAGATCAATCAGCCACCTGGTGGCAAGTCAATTAAATTAGGCCTCTTTCATTCTGGAAGGATAAGCAGAGAGATACTTTTTCTGGGTATACTTTGCCTTTCCTGCCCATAGAGTGAGCCTCAGCCAGCATCCTTATCTATGGGCTTATACAATGCTTGATCCACAGGCATGGGATCCCACACAGCAAAGGAGATCCATTTCACATTAAGAATGTGTGGGACTGAACCAATACCCATGGGATCCATATACCACATCCCCCAGAAGAAGCAGGCCTTATAGAATTCTGAAACAGTATTCCAGAGGTGCAGCTGAAGCACCACCTCAGAGACAACATGCAGAGAGCCTGGGTATTATTTAGGATGCAGTATATGTGCTAAATCAGAGATCTCTGTATAGCACTGTGTCCCCATTAGGAATAATACACAGGTTGGGGAACCAATAGGTGGAAGCATGAATGCCCCCCATTACTCCCAGTGATCCACTGGGGGGCATTGTGCTTCCTGTCCCTACAGCTCTGGGATTTGCAGGGTCAGAGACTATGGTTCTCCAAAGAGGCTCACCTTACCAGGGAACTACTGAACTACAAACTACAGTCACTATCAAAGCACTTTGGATTCCTTGTATCTAGAGTCAAGCAGGAAAGCAGAGGTATCACTATCTTGGCAGGAGGTAGAGCTGTTGTTACACAAGGGGGCAGGAAGAATACATGTGGAACTAAAGAATCTACTTGGAGCCTCTTGGTGCTCCCTGGCTCCTTGTAACTGTGAATGGACATATGTAACAACCCCAACCTGAGAAGACACCTCAGGAATGAGGGTTGGGTCATACCACCAAGGAAGGCACCAAGACCTGCTGAGGAGATAGCTGAGCGCGAGAGAAATTCAGAATGGATAATGGAGGGAGGAGATGATGAATGTCAGTCATGCCTTGGTAGCAACTCCAATAATGCACCTCCTCTAAGTTTTCCCTTAAGACTAGAGGACATGGGAACCATGAAAGAACTGCTCCCCAGCTGCTTCCACTTACATGGAAAACTGTGCATAGATCTGTGCAGCTTAAGGGGTGGACTATGGCTGCTATGGAAATGAATCACTGAGATCTGCTATGGAGAGTGTAGTTGACTAACAAGCCCTCTATATCTACCACCATGTTCACACACAACATGGCACATGACTGGCACAGCTGGGGTATGAGTGAAGACTCATTCCTATTGGTCATGGAATAATTCTAAAGGGAAACTTTGGCTCAAAGACTGCAAACTAGCTGTAGCTCCTCCCTACAAAGAGTAAAAAAACCACATCTAGATGGGTAGGAGAGGCAGAGATGTGGTCTCACCAAAAAAACCATCCCTCATGCAATGACTAATAATCAGGAAGGATCTTACAAATACGGAGTTTCCTCCTGAAAGTGAGGGGTCTGTGTCCCAAATCAGGCACCTCAACCTTTGGGACTTGCATGAGAGAGACAAAGCCCCCCAAACATCTGGCTTTGAAAACCAATGGGGCTTATGTGCAGGAGAATCGTAAGGCTGGAATTTCCATCCTTAAAGGGCTCACTTGCAGACTCATTCACCACAGGATCAAGCACAAAAGCAGCAGTCTGACAAGTACTTAGACTGTACATGAAGGAGATTCATTTGCCTTAAAGTGTCTGCTGGAGGGGCAGGGGCTATTAGGACTCCAGGGATGGAGGCACTGGCAGGTGCTATTTCTTGTTCTCCATCCACCTTACTAATGCTGGCAGGTGCCATTTTTGCACTCTCCCTCTAACCTGCTAGCACCCCCCAGCAATCCCACCAGAGTCAGGCAGCCAAGTACCCTGTCCTTGTGCTGCCCCTGGGGCATCACCAAATCCATCAGGCACACATAGCCCATAAAGGGGACTCCCCTTGAGCGCCTGGCTCTGGTGACCAAGAAGGACCATGATTCTGGACCCCATGGGTCTGAAACAATCAGAGACAGTTCTTGATAGGCTACCACCCTCAATGCACTGCTCAGCAGACAGCAGACGAAAATATACCCAGTCTTCCTATGAAAAAGGCCTAGTTACTTGCCCTGGAGCTTCAGCCTGAGTTGCATGCTTCAGGATTACAATACATCTAGAGGGTATGGAGATGCTCTCAGGGAATGCAGACTGGGAGACATCATTTTTACTCTCTCCTTTGGCCTCACTACAGCTCACTGATACCTCCCAGAAAGGCTTATACACTTGTCTAGGGCCCTGATTTTTGAAACTGTTGCCAAGAGTACACCTTCAGATTGTCTGGTCTGGAGGCCAACAGGGTTTACATTTGCAGTCCCACAGGACTGTGTATATTACATACCTTAAAAGATGCTGCCTGAGAGTCCAGCTTCCGATCAGCCTGAAACTAGGGGTTGACTGAGATCCCTCCCTCTGGAACACACAGGTCTTGACATTCTCTCAACAAGTGGGACCTACCAAGAATAAATCAAGATGCTTAGACAAACTGCAAAGGTTTCAACAGACAACCAAGAGCTAGGGCAAAGTTAAACAATAGGTTCATCTACTACACAGGCCACTTCTTAAAGATCAGGAAAGGTAGCTGTTTCACCTAATACATAGAAACAACACAGAGTTAAGCAAAATGAGGAGACAGAAGAATATATCTTTCCAAACGAAAGAACAAGATAAATCCCCAGAAAAAAACCCAATGAAATGGAGATAAGTAATTTACCTGATAGTTCAAAGTAATCAAGTTAAAATAAAGTACTTTACATCAAAGTAAATATGCTCACCAAACTCAAGAGCAAAATGGATGGACACAGTGAGAACTTTAAGAAAGAGATAGAAAATATAAGAAAGTACCAAACAGAAGTCACATATTTGAAGAATACACACTTAATGAACTGAAAAATACATTAAAGGGGTTCAAAGCAGACCAGATGGAGCAGAAGAAAGAATCAATGATCTGGAACTCAGAGCAAATTTGATAGATGATAAGAAAGTAAATCTTAAAAGCTCCCATCACAAGAAAAAAATTTTTTTGTAGCTTTGTGTGGTGACAGATGGCAATGAGACTTATTGTGGTGGTTATTTTGAAATGTATACAAATATTAAATCATTATGTTGGACACCTGAAACGAATATAATGTCAAATATACTTTAATTTTAAAAAATAATAAAGTTAAAAATTAAAAAAAAAAAGAGAGGCAATGAGAAGACAAGAATTGGAGATGCTGAGTATAGGCAACTTTTTTGCAAAGGGGAACTGAGAAATGGTTCAGTAGCCTGCAGGGGAATTGAGGTCAAAGAAAAGGCTCTTATGATGTAAGAAATCACAGTATATTAGTATGCTGTTAGGAATGATCCAGTAAAGATAAAAAATTGATGGTGTAGGGACACCTGGGTGGCTCTGTCAGTTTAAGCGTCTGACTCTTGATCTCAGCTCAGGTCTTGATCTCAGGGTTGTGAGTTCAAGCCCCACATTGGGCTCCATGCTGGACGTGGAGCCTACTTAAAAAAAAAAAAAAAAAATTGATGGTGTAAGCAGAGACTGAAGTGAGAAGGAGCGAGGTTCTTGTGTAGGTAAGAAAGGATGAGGTCACTGAGGTCACTGGCGGGGAATCTCTTCAAAGAGTCTTTGCTCCAACTCCCCACTTCTCCCAGTCCCAAGCCTTGCCTGGGGTCAGTTCAGCTCCAGTCCCTGAAATAGAAGGACACAGTTTCCCACATTTCCACAGAGACTTTTGCATCAGCTCAGGCACTGTCCTCTCCAATTTTCAGTTCCCTCTTCATGTTTGGTGTCTAGGGATTTCACTCTGCTGCTTGTAATTTTGACTGTGCTTTTAAACCATTTTTTAAACTTCTATGCATTTCATGGCTTTATATTTGGAATTTTTCTCCTGGCTATCTCACCCTACCATATTACTGGAAATGAGAGTGCCCTAGAGTGATTTTTCTCAAGTATGGAGCTGATTAGGCCATATGTAAAATCCTTTGCTGGTTTACAATTACCATCAGAATAAAATCCAGGCTTCTTATGATGACCTAGAACACCTGTCATTCCTCTCTGGGCTTCTAGCTATCCATGTCTGCAGCCTCAGGAGATACCACGAGTTCTTGGACCCACCTTGCTCTCTCCAATGGGCCCTTGTCTTTGCATATGCTGCTCTCTTCCCTGGAAAGGCACATCTCTTTCATATGTGTCATGTTGCTTATGCTTTTTGGACACATTTCAGCAGTTGCCTTTGAGACATCTTTGCAACTCCTTTTATCCCCAAGAGTGTTTTAAATGCCTGTCTCATGCCTTCCCTCAGCCACTGCTTAGCTCCTGTAAAGCTTTTCACCTTGGGCGTCATAGTGTGTTTTTACTTCGTGGTCCAATCAGCTCCTGGCTGCCTCCAGCACTCCCCAAATTTCCATATGTTTGGCACATAATAGCTTGGTAAATGTTTGTGTTGGTATTTGTCTTGGGTGCAGTACAGTTTTCAATATGAGTCACGTAAGTTCTCAAAATCGATTCAACTCACTGGAGAGAGAAACATATCTTAACAATTTATTAAGGTAAAAATATATTTTATTGATTGCTACAACATTTATACATCATTGGCACAACTCAGAGAAATACAGACTCTCAGAATTTTAAATCTTGACTCATGGAGATCACTTAACCCATCTCCTCTATTTCCTGGGTAAAGAAAGGTATCTTCCTTCGTACTGATGTAGGTGTCTACCAGCAGTGTCTAAGTGTGTGCTGCCCTACACACGTTCTCATGAGCCTGGGTGTTTTCAGGGTCCTGTACCTCGGAGAGTAAATTTGGGTATATCTATATATGTTTATCGGCAATGTATCTTTTTTCCTTTGTGAGATGTCTGTTCATCCTTTACTCAGTTTTGATTGGGATGTTGATATTTTTCATATTTATTTGTAAATGCATTTTATAACTAAGGGCATTTCCTTATGAGAAACCCTTTGTTTCTGGTGTACACATGCAAGAGTTTTTCTAGGTTTGTTTAACCTTCTTCACAGTGTCTTCTTCCGTGCCAGTGGTCAAATATGGCACTTTTCCTTTTTTGGCTTCTGACCTTGGTGTCATTCTAGGAATGTCCTTCTTCACTCTAAGATTATGAAACTGTTCAATACTTAATATAGTACATTTTATTTTTTTATTTGTTTATTTATTTATTTTTACATTTCAGATTTTAGTCCACCTAATTTTATTTTTTTGTGTGATGTGAGGAAGTAATACTTTACTTTTTCTCACAGGTTTGGCTAATTGCTCCAGTGCCGTTTCTCCAATTTTAGCTGTTACTGATTCACTGAGTTGCCGTGAAGGCCCTGGCATATTTTCAGTAAGAGCACAGAGTTTGGGGTCAGAGAGGTCTGGGTGTGCATGGTGACTTCCAGCTCTACCTCTTCCCTGCTGCTGTGGGGATGCGTGGAGACAGTTTACTTGCGGCACTGACACCAAAGGGTCATTGACTAATGTCAACATGTTGGGCATCATTTTGACATAGCAGTGTAGCAGGATTAATAGATTTTGGGGGGACTCTATTCTATTCTGTTGATCTGTTCATTTATACCAGGACTGTAGTGCTTTAATTTCATGCAGTTTCATACAATGTTTTAATCTCTAATGGGTAAAATCTCCTGTGTGAACTTTAACTTTTTGTAAATAATGTTTAAAATCCTTTTATTGCACATATTATAATGCTTATCACTGCTCCTTTTTCCAAGTCATTAATTATTATAAAAGCATTTTAAATATTTTTCAGTATTTTGGGGTTTAGCATTTAGGATTTTAGTATTCAGAATATAAAAAAGGATTATAGATAATGTATTTAATGGGAAAAGTTGAATGGTTTAGGGGTATTACACTGGCTGGATGTATCATGAAGAAATTTACTGTTTTCCATTGCTACTGAGAACCAAAGGAGGAAATAGGTCTAAATTGCAGCATGGGTTTCAGTTAAACAAAATGTTTTGGGTTTTTGGTTTTTTTTTTTTTTTTGGTTTGTTTCTTGTGTGTGTGTTTTTTTTTAATATAAGTCTGACTTGGGAGTGAAGCATACTTCGAAAGATAATGTTGAACACTGTTGTGGGAATTTTTTTTTTTTTTAATGTCTGGTGTTTCTTTCTCTCTGTCATGCTTGACTCTTATCCTGCTGAGGGGAAAGGAATGAAAGACAGCTGATTGCTTGAGGGGCTTTCTAACTTTATGATTACATGAATGTTAACATTTAATGCAGACTAACCAATATCTTGCGGACTTTCCAGACATGTTAGGAACCCCAATACTGCTATCCTCACCAGAGTCACACTTAAGCATAGTTTTGCACAATCCTATACATCTCTTAGAACACTTGTTTTCCTTTGTTTTAATGTTTTCCTTGCCCTGTCATTAGTATTTCAAGCATACCACCAAGTTATTATCTCTTCACATTTTCTCCTAAAATACAGCTTTTCCCCTTGTTTGTTTTCTGCACATAGATCATGGAGCAGGAAGCAGCAAGAAATGATCTTTCACTGACCACTATCATTTAGTGCTCTGTGGTTTCTTTGGTACAGTTTTTTTAATTTAATTTCACACTTACAACTAATTTTATTGGTGCCCCTCCCAGCCTAATGCTTATTACTACTGTGGCTTTACATTTGAGGAAATTGCAAAGTATCACCAGTGACCTGGAGACAGAGAAATAATGGAGATTCATGGCATTGTAGTTTCTAGAATGGTTTCAGTTTCCAGTAACTTTATTGTTGAAGGAGGTAATCAAGAGGACATGACCTCCAGTTGACCCTTGAGCAGGACCCAGGCAATTGGAGCCCTCCCCCCATCCCGCCACCCCAATCCTTAGAATGTACACTCTGCCCATTGTTCCCACAGAGGGGGTGTTCCAATGACAGAGACCTGAGCCAGCAATTTTCTGCCGAGACTATCTGCATGGTACACATGAATGAACGCAGTTAAAACCTATATATAAACTTTTAAGTTTGGATGAGTGGGTGTTGAGATCTACTTATCTTGTGGCCACCCAAGACAAGCCTTGTAACTAAGTTCCCTTATTTATTAAACCTGCCACCTACCAACCTGGAGTGGCCTGCCTTTCTTTGCTCTTGTCTTGCCTTCTGTGTGTGGGTCCAGTTTGTGAACCAACAATTGGTGAGCCAGCCAGGAGACTGAAGAAATGGGCCTTGATACAGAAGCAACCATTGGGACGCCTGGGTGGCTCAGTCGTTAAGCGTCTGCCTTTGGCTCAGGTCATGATCCCGGGGTCCTGGGATCGAGCCCCGCATCGGGCTCCCTGCTCGGCGGGAAGCCTGCTTCTTCCTCTCCCACTCCCCCTGCTTGTGTTCCCTCTCTCGCCGTGTCTCTGTCAAATAAATAAATAAAATCTTAAAAAAAAAAGAAAGAAAGAAAGAAAGAAGCAACCATAAAGGATATCCTGAGTGAGCCATTGACCTCTCTGTGGGAGGAGTGGCTTGTATGTTAGATGCTTCTGGACTGCTGCCCAGTAGAGGAACGCCCCTCAAAGGTAGGCTGCTTTCATGTGTTTGCTTGAGAAACATGCACGTAGCACGCTGTGGCCAAAGGGAAGCAGATGGCTGCTGCAGTGCACTGGGCTCTGCTGGAGGCAGCTCAGCTGGTCACTGATGCCCAACTAGATGCTGAATCTCAAGTTAGAAAGTTGGAAGGAGGCTGAAGTTAGAGAAGGATGTGCAATCGTTGGCTGCTCTGTTCGCTTCGGAGCCGGCAGACAAGGTTGGAGAACAAGACAATACATTGGAGACCTGCGTGTGCCATTTTGCAAAGCTACGAGCGCACAAGCTGCCACAGATTAAGCTCTGAGTGCTTGAGACTAAGCCTGATTAGAGCACTAAGAGGTGGAATCTCTGGAAAGGGGAGGAGAGCAAAGGGCAGGGTGTTGTGATCAACAGTAAAATGGATGGAGTGCTCCATGCCATCCAACCCCCTACCTAATACAAAGAAAAATTACAAATAACAATCGCCCTGGACTTCTGATGATAGAGAAACATACCCCAGAACTCCTAGGAGAAAATTTGCATTCTTTCTCTGTCCTTTGAAGTTGTTTGTAAATCTTATCATGTAAACATCTCAGAAGATAACTAAAACAATGCCCACAATAATTGATGGGGGAGAGAGGGAGAAAGGGGCTTTGTAAAATACAGACTGTTCCCTTGCCCAGAAAACAAGTCCACAGCTCCATAAGATTATTCATCAAGAGCAAATTCAAATCTTAAAAGTCTTCTCCACATATATTACTAAAAAGCTTTAGCCGTGTGAGTGGGTACCTGACTCATGGATAAAGTTTTGGGATGAGAGCTGTAGGGTCTCTGTTTGTGTCTGTCTGTATGTTTATGTCTGTCTGTGGATGCATGTCATATATATGTGATGTTTCTTTGCCTCCAGAGGGTATTGCCCAAATTATTTTGTAAAAGAGCTCTATTTAATTGGCATCAAGAAAAATAAGCTTTAATATCAATAGTGTACTGGGGCGCCTGGGTGGCTCAGTCGTTAAGCGTCTGCCTTCGGCTCAGGTCATGATCCCAGGGTCCTGGGATCGAGCCCCACATCGGGCTCTCTGCTCAGCGGGAAGCCTGCTTCTCCCTCTCCTACTCCCCCTGCTTATGTTCCCTCTCTCGCTGTGTCTCTCTCTGTCAAATAAATAAATAAAATCTTAAAAAATATATATATCAATAGTGTACTTATAAAACTGAAACTTAATTTTCTTTCATCTGCTATAAGGACAAGGTTTTCTTGGACTATTGGTCAGTTCTTGATGGGATTGTGAAAGGTTTTTCTTTACCTTTTAATTAATCTGCCTAGAAAACAAAAATTTTTTGTTTTATCAAAATAATTTTCTGTGCTTCATGTTGTCTTTAGTAGGTCTTCAATTACTTAAGAGTCTTCTCTATTAAAAGAGCAAAGTTTTCTGTTTTTTGTTTTTTTTAACCACAATGTAACTTCCTGTATTTGCCTTTGAGGTCTTTGTCATTTTGGTTAAATAGATAACTAAGTATTGTTTCACAGTGACTTAGGATCCTATTTCATCAAGTGTTTTAAAACCTTTTGGTATTTTTGACAAGCTTCCTAAAAACGAAATTGTTAATGAAGTCTTGTTGATCTTGAACTTACTTTGGGATTTTCCAGAGGGTCCTGGAAAATCTCATAAGATGCATTCTCTCTCCTTATAAAAAGAGATATTAAACTGATTAAGTCTATTTGATATGTTAAATCACATGGGAAACATGGCCAAATACGAAGTGATGCTCAGCTTTCTTTAGGTATATTCGTATGAAATCCCTAAAAATCTGATATGTCTTGATATAATTTTGTCAGTCATAATTTTAAAATTATGTACTAATTTAATAATTAGTACACTAATGATGTAATAAATGTTGGCTAATTGAATTTAAGAAAATTTTTAAGTAAGTGAAATAAATAAATAAATAAAATGTATGTCACAGAAATAGCCAGATTTCCCTGCTAGCTGTATTATAATGAACTCTTGTCAGATCTTTAACCATGGTTATTTTAAAGCCTTTTTTCACTTACAGACATTTCTTGTTTTACTCTGACACTTTTGCAGAAGTGTTCCTGCAAAAGTGCATTATTTTCAAGGAGATCCATGGAAAAGACACTGATTGACAAGTATAGATTCCTGATAGCTAAGATCAATTTGCCTTCACATGGGAGGGGCAGCAAGGGACCTTTCCAGTGCTTCTCCAAGGCTACCTGTACAATCCCACAATATATCCTGGGATATTAGCTCGAGACCTGCCCCTGTTTTCCTTCTCCACGTCAGCTGCAGGACACTCTGCAAGCTTTGCTGGAACATCTGTGAGAGAGAGGTTGGGAGGTGAACCCACATAAAATTCAAGGCTCAGGCACAGCTGAGGTTTTTGGGAGTCATCTGGTCAGGTGAAATGTGCATTGTCCCAGAAGCTGTGATTGTTAAGGTGCAAGCCTATCCCAACTCCTAAGGCCATGAAAAAGTTGCATGCCTCTGTAGGGATTCGGGGGTTTGGGAAGATTTTTATTCCCCACCTGGCGCAGTGCCTCCATCCCTCATGTTGCCTGATGAAGAGAGGGCATGTGTGGGACTGGGTATCAGAGCAACAAGCCAGCTCTAGAAAGGCAAAATACTAGTGAAGCAGATTAAAGCTGCTTATTATTATACTAGTGTAGCAGATGAAAGCTCCCACAGAGGGCTACCATTTGAGTGAGATGTGTCTTTGACTCCGGAAGGTATGTGTTGGGCACTGTGGCAGAGACAACAGAAGAAAAGAATATCCTCACAATTTTGGCCTCAGCTCTGGAAGGGGGTGGAAACCCAATATACCCTCCACCAAGCAACAGCTCCTGCCAGTGGACACAGTGCTCCTCCAGGTAGAGCCTCTCATATAGGAACAGTATATTGTGGCAAGAACTTCCCTTCTTACCAAGGGGTGGGTTGAGAACATAGCCCATTGACCCATCTCTGCCATGGCTCAAACTCCCACTTTGACTAACTGGCCTGCCTGTTTACAACAGAGGAGCGCCCTGTCTGCCAGCCCACTGTCTCCAGAAATGTGGATGCTGCTAGACCCTGTAAAGCATGTACATGCTCCGAATACCCCCACTCCTCTTCTTGTGTTGGCCCCTGCGGCCTGTAGAGAGGGAGTGAGAGAAATTCCTACTGATGCCTGGTATACAGATGCCTGGAACCAGGAACAAATCAGAGCAGGCGGTGGGCTGAACTTGGAGCAGTTTGGCCCTTGGTCACTCCTAAGCCCTGGACATTAACCCTTTGCAGTGACTGTTGAGCTATTCTAAAGGGATTAACCCTAGCGTTGGGACAATGGCAAGCCGAGGGGTAGATGATCATGAATAAGCCCTTGTGGGGTCAGGATATGTGGAAAGATATGTGGGTTTGCCTGCAAGGGTCTGAAGCAATCCCCACTGTCTTCCACATCCTGGCTCATAAGGCACTGACATCCCTGCCAATCAGAAAGCTGATGCCCTAGACTGGGTACAAGCCCTCACAACCGACCCTTCAGTAGACACAGCAGATTGGTTGCATAGGAAGGACAGCCATCGTTATGCCCAGGTGGGATAGCCTATTGCCGAGAATGCTGGGCTGCCCTTGAAGTACAGTGACATGGATGATGCACTAACAGCATGTCATGTATATTATAAACAATGCCCGAGGCAACTGTCAAAGGGGTCTGAGGACATCCACTGGAGCTCCCAAGCAGTGATGGATTGGCAAATTAACTGTATTGGCCTCCTCCCTCTGAGTGAGGGTTCTAAATGTGCCCTGGTTTGTGTGGTTGCTGTGTCTGGCCGAACCCAAGCTTTCCACTGTTGCCATGCAAACCAGGCTGCTACCATTAGGGGATTAGAGAAACTGAGCACCGTGTATAGATACTCTCATTGAACAGACAGTGATTGGGGGTCACATTTCAAAGGTCATCGTGTGCAAGACTGGACAAAAGAACATGACACTCGAGTGGAGCAAGATGGCGGAGGAGTAGGAGACCTGGATTTCGTCTGGTCTCAGGAATTCAGCTGGATAGGGATCAAACCATTCTGAACACCTACAAACTCAACAGGAGATCGAAGAAAAGAAGAGCAACAACTCTCTCATCAGAAAAGCGACCACTTTCTGGAAGGTAGGACGTGCGGAGAAGTGAATCCGAGGCCATATTCAGGAGGATAGACGGCGGGGGAGGGGCCTCCGGCGGCCGCTTCTGGCAAGTGATAGAGCCGCGGAGCACAAAATCGGAACTTTTAAAAGTCTGCTCCGCTGAGGGACGTCACTCTGGTGGCTAAACGGGGGGTGGAACCCTCCGGGACAGTGTGGTCTCAGGACCCTCAGGGTCACAGAAAGACTGGGGGTGCCTGAGTGTGGCAGAGCTCCCAGGTATCGGAACCGGCTGCAGAGGCGGAGCCCAGGCGCGGGCTCTCAGCTCGGGGTTGCCATAGACCGTGATCCGCGGCACAGTCAGGCCACTGCTCCTCCAGCAGGGACCCAACAAGCGGCAGATCCGGGGAGACTCACCTTCCTCCCCTGGGAGGAGCCGCGCAGGAGTGCGCCGCAGGGATCTGAGTTTGGAGACTCCACCAGGGGTCGGGTGCCAGAGATAGAAACGCGCGGTCACAGGCCGGGTGAGCACGGAGTGCGGCTGGAGACCGGGGAGACGGGAGTGACTGACGGCTTTTCTCTGGGGGCTCACTGAGGGGCGGGACCCCGAGTTCTCGGCTCCTCCGCGGCGGAGATTGGGAGGCCGCCATTTTCACTCTCCGCCTCCAAAGCTGTACGGAAAGCTCGCAGGGAACAAAAGCCCCGGAGAGGAAACCCGAGCAGATTACTTAGCAGGCAGGGGGCAAGGGCGGGGCAATTCCGCCTCCGGCAGAGACATTTGGAAACCACGGCAACAGGCACCTCCCCAGAAGATCAGCGAGAACAGCCAGCCAAGACCAAGTTTACCGATCAATGAGAACAGCAGAACTCCAGCGCCAGGGGAATAATGCACATAGAATCCGTGGCTTTTTTACCATGATTCTTTAGTCTTTCAAAGTTAATTTTTTTTTAACTGTCTTTTTTTCTTTTTTTTTCTTTTTGAATTTTTCTTTTTCCCTTTTTCAACCAGCATCTTATCAATCCCTTTTTTAAAAAAAAAACATTTTTATTTTTCATTTTTAGAGTCATATTCTATCCCTTCATAGTAGTTACCCGTATTTTTGGCTTATATATATAAGTTATTCTCTCTTTAAAATTTTGAGATAGTTTCTTCTAACAGATTAAAATATACCCTAAATCTCTAGTATATGGTGTTTTCTATTCCCCTGCCTGATCACATCCTCTCCCTTTTTTTTTTCTTTTTTTAAATCCTCTTCTTTTTCAAACAACTTCTTATCAATTCCTTTTATAAAATTTTTTATAATTTCCATCTTCACAGTCATATTCCATCCCTTCATCATATCAACCCTTATTTTTGTACATATATGTTTTTCTTTCTTTAAAATTTTGGGAGGCACTTTCTTCTAAAAGACCAAAATACACCCCAAATCTAGTGTGTGGCACTGATCTATATACCAGCCTGATCATATTTGATCACATTCTGTTTTTTTGTTGTTGTTGTTGTTTTGTTTTGTTTGTTTTTGTTTTTATCTTTATCTTTTTCTTTTTTCTCTCTTTCCCTTTCTTTTCCCACTGCTTCAGGTTTTTTCTGATTTGTTTAGAGTATATTTTCTGGGGACGTTGTTACTCTGCTAGCATTTTGTTCTCTCATTAATCTATTCTCCTCTGCACAAAATGACAAGACGGAAAAAATCACCTCAACAAAAAGAACAAGAGGTAGTACCGACTGCCAGGGACCTACTCAATACGGACATTAGTACAATGTCAGATCTAGAGTTCAGAATCATCACTTTAAAGATACTAGCTGGGCTTGAAAAAAAATATGGAAGTTATTAGAGAAACCCTTTCTGGAGAAGTAAAAGAACTAAAATCCAACCAAGTAGAAATCAAAAAGGCTATTAATGAGGTGCAATCAAAAATGGGGGCGCTAACTGCTAGAATAAATGAGGCAGAAGAGAGAATCAGTAATATAGAAGATGAAATGATGGAAAATAAAGAAGCTGAGAAAAAGAGAGATAAACAACTACTGGATCACGAGGGCAGAATTCGAGAGATAAGCGATACCATACGACGAAACAACATTAGAATAATTGGGATCCCAGAAGAAGAAGAAAGAGAGAGAGGGGCAGAAGGTATAATGGAGCAAATTATAGCAGAGAACTTCCCTAATTTGGGGAAGGAAACAGGCATGAAAATCCAGGAAGCACAGAGAACCCCTCTCAAAATCAATAAAAATAGGTCAACACCCCGACATCTAATAGTAAAACTTACGAGTCTCATAGACAAAGAGAAAATCTTGAAAGCAGCTCGGGAGAAGAGATACGTAACCTACAATGGTAGAAACATTAGATTGGCAACAGACCTATCCACAGAGACCTGGTAGGCCAGAAAGGACTGGCAGGATATATTCAGAGCACTAAATGAGAAAAATATGCAGCCAAGAATACTATATCCAGCTAGGCTGTCATTGAAAATTGAAGGAGAGATAAAAAGCTTCCAGGACAAACAAAAACTAAAGGAATTTGCAAACACAAAACCAGCCCTACAGGAAATCTTGAAAGGAGTCCTCTAAGCAAAGAGAGACCCCAAAAGCAACATAGACCAGAAAGGAACACAGACAATATACGGTAACAGTCACCTTACAGGCAATACAATGGCACTAAATTCCTATCTTTCAATAGTTACCCTGAATGTAAATGGGCTCAATGCCCCAATCAAAAGACACAGGCTATCAGACTGGATTAAAAAACAAGACCCATCGATATGCTGTCTGCAAGAGACTCATTTTCGACCCAAAGACAGCCCCAGATTGAAAGTGAGGGGGTGGAAAACCATTTACCATGCTAATGGACACCAAAAGAAAGCTGGGGTGGCAATCCTTATATCAGACAAATTAGATTTTAAACCAAAGACTGTAATAAGAGATGAGAAAGGACACTATATCATACTTAAAGGATCTATCCAACAAGAAGATCTAACAATTGTAAATATCTATGCCCCTAACATGGGAGCAGCCAATTATATAAGCCAATTAATAACAAAAGCAAAGAAACACATCGACAACAATACAATAATAGTGGGGGACTTTAACACCCCCCTCAATGAAATGGACAGATCATCTAAGCAAAAGATCAACAAGGAAATAAAGACTTTAAATGACACACTGGACCAAATGGACTTTACAGACATATTCAGAACATTCCACCCCAAAGCAACGGAATACACATTCTTCTCTAGTGCCCATGGAACATTCTCCAGAATAGATCACATCCTAGGTCATAAATCAGGTCTCAACCGGTACCAAAAGATTGGAATCATTCCCTGCCTATTTTCAGACCACAATGCTTTGAAACTAGAGCTCAATCACAAGACAAAAGTCAGAAAGAACTCAAATACATGGAGGCTAAAGAGCATCCTACTAAAGAACGAATGGGTCAACCAGGAAATTAAAGAAGAATTAAAAAAATACATGGAAACCAATGAAAATGAAAACACAACTATTCAAAATCTTTGGGATGCAGCAAAGGCAGTCCTAAGAGGAAAGTATATAGCAATACAAGCCTTTCTCAAGAAGCAAGAAAGGTCTCAAGTATACAACCTAACCCTACACCTAAAGGAGCTGGAGAAAGAACAGCAAATAAAGCCTAAACCCAGCAGGAGAAGAGAAATAATCAAGATCAGAGCAGAAATCAATGAAATAGAAACTAAAAGAACAGTAGAACAGATCAACGAAACTAGGAGCTGGTTCTTTGAAAGAATTAACAAGATTGATAAACCCCTGGCCAGACTTATCAAAAAGAGAAGAGAAATGACCCACATCAACAAAATCATGAATGAAAGAGGAGAGATCACAACCAACACCAAAGAAATACAAACAATTATAAGAACATATTATGAGCAACTCTATGCCAGCAAATTAAATAACCTGGAAGAAATGGATGCATTTCTAGAGATGTACCAACTACCAAAACTGAACCAGGATGAAATAGAAAACCTGAACAGACCTATAACCACTAAGGAAATTGAAGCAGTCATCAAAAATCTCCCAAAAAACAAAAGCCCAGGGCCAGATGGCTTCCCAGGGGAATTCTACCAAACATTTCAAGAAGAATTAATACCTATTCTTCTGAAACTGTTCCAAAAAATAGAAATGGAAGGAAAACTTCCCAACTCATTTTATGAGGCCAGCATTACCTTGATCCCCAAACCAGACAAAGACCCCATCAAAAAGGAGAATTACAGACCAATATCCCTGATGAACATGGATGCAAAAATTCTCACCAAAATACTAGCCAATAGGATCCAACAGTACATTAAAAGGATTATTCACCATGACCAAGTGGGATTTATCCCTGGGCTGCAAGGTTGGTTCAACATCCGCAAATCAATCAATGTGATACAATACATTAACAAAAGAAAGAACAAGAATCATATGATCCTCTCAATAGATGCAGAAAAAGCATTTGACAAAGTACAGCATCCTTTCTTGATCAAAACTCTTCAGAGTATAGGCATAGAGGGTACATACCTCAATATCATAAAAGCCATCTATGAAAAACCTACAGCGAATATCATTCTCAATGGGGAAAAACTGAGAGCTTTCCCCCTAAGGTCAGGAACGCGGCAGGGATGTCCACTATCACCACTGCTATTCAACATAGTATTGGAAGTCCTAGCCACAGCAATCAGACAACAAAAAGAAATCAAAGGCATCCAAATTGGCAAGGAAGAAGTCAAACTCTCACTCTTTGCAGATGATATGATACTTTATGTGGAAAACCCAAAAGACTCCACCCCAAAACTGCTAGAACTCATACAGGAATTCAGTCAAGTGGCAGGATATAAAATCAATGCACAGAAGTCAGTGGCATTCCTATACACCAACAACAAGACAGAAGAAAGAGAAATTAAGGAGTCGATCCCATTTACAATTGCACCCAAAACCATAAGATACCTAGGAATAAATCTAACCAAAGAGACAAAGGATCTGTACTCAGAAAACTATAAAATACTCATGAAAGAAATTGAGGAAGACACAAAGAAATGGAAAAACATTCCATGCTCATGGATTGGAAGAACAAATATTGTGAAGATGTCAATGCTACCTAGAGCAATCTACACATTCAATGCAATCCCCATCAAAATACCATCCACTTTTTTCAAAGAAATGGAACAAATAATCCTAAAATTTGTATGGAACCAGAAAAGACCCCGCATAGCCAGAGGAATGTTGAAAAAGAAAAGCAAAGCCGGTGGCATCACAATTCCGGACTTCCAGCTCTATTACAAAGCTGTCATCATCAAGACAGCATGGTACTGGCACAAAAACAGACACATAGATCAATGAACAGAATAGAGAGCCCAGAAATGGACCCTCAACTCTATGGTCAACTCATCTTTGACAAAGCAGGAAAGAATGTCCAATGGAACAAAGACAGTCTCTTCAACAAATGGTGTTGGGAAAATTGGATAGCCACATGCAGAAGAATGAAACTGGACCATTTCCTTACACCACACACAAAAATAGACTCCAAATGGTTGAAAGACCTCAATGTGAGACAGGAGTCCATCAAAATCCTAAAGGAGAACACAGGCAGCAACCTCTTCGACCTCAGCCGAAGCAACTTCTTCCTAGAAACATCGCCAAAGGCAAGGGAAGCAAGGGCAAAAATGAACTATTGGGACTTCATCAAGATAAAAAGCTTTTGCAAAGCAAAGGAAACAGTCAACAAAACCAAAAGACAACCAACAGAATGGGAGAAGATATTTGCAAATGACATATCAGATAAAGGGCTAGTATCCAAAATCTATAAAGAACTCATCAAACTCAACACCCAAAGAACAAAGAATCCAATCAAGAAATGGGCAGAAGACATGAAAAGACATTTTTCCAAAGAAGACATCCAAATGGCCAACAGACACATGAAAAAGTGCTCAGTATCGCTCGGCATCAGGGAAATCCAAATCAAAACCTCAATGAGATACCACCTCACACCTGTCAGAATGGCTAAAATTAACAAGTCAGGAAATGACAGATGTTGGCGGGGATGCGGAGAAAGGGGAACCCTCCTACACTGTTGGTGGGAATGCAAGCTGGTGCAGCCACTCTGGAAAACTGTATGGAGGTTCCTCAAAAAGTTGAAAATAGAGCTACCATATGATCCAGCAATTGCACTACTGGGTATTTACCCCAAAGATACAAAAGTAGGGATCCGAAGGGGTACGTGCACCCCGATGTTTATAGCAGCAATGTCCACAATAGCCAAACTGTGGAAAGAGCCAAGATGTCCATCAACAGATGAATGGATAAAGAAGATCTGGTATATATATACAATGGAATATTATGCAGCCATCAAAAGGAACGAGATCTTGCCATTTGCAACGATGTGGATGGAACTGGAGGGTATTATGTTGAGTGAAATAAGTCAAACAGAGAAAGACATGTATCATATGATCTCACTGATATGAGGAATTCTTAATCTCAGGAAACAAACTGAGGGTTGCTGGAGTGGGGGGTGGGGTGGGAAGGATGGGGTGACTGGGTGATAGACACTGGGGAGGGTATGTGCTCTGGTAAGCGCTGTGAATTTTGCAAGACTGTTGAATCTCAGATCTGTACCTCTGAAACAAATAACGCAATATATGTTAAGAAAAAAAAAAAGAAGAAGAAGAAGAAGAAGGTAGCGGGAGGGGAAGAATGAAGAGGGGGAAATCGGAGGGGTAGACGAACCATGAGAGACGATGGACTCTGAAAAACAAACAGGGTTCTAGAGGGGAGGGGGGTGGGAGGATGGGTTAGCCTGGTGGTGGGTATTGAGGAGGGCACGTTCTGCATGGAGCACTGGGTGTTATGCACAAACAATGAATCATGGAACACTTCATCTAAAACTAATGATGTAATGTATGGGGATTAACATAAGAATAAAAAAAAAATTAAAAAAAAAAAAGAACATGACACTGAATGGAAGTTCCATCTCCCCTATAACCTGCAAGCAGCAGGATTATAGAAAGGAAAAATGGATATTAAAGCAGCAGATTAAGTTACTAACAGGTAAAACCATGTTGGCCAGGTGGACTGAAGTACTTTCTCAGGCTCTAATACATTTGAATGAGCAACCAGTAGGGCCTCTTGTCCCATATGCTAGACAGGGGACCCCCGCTGAGGCAGCCAATATTGAAAAAATACGGAAGTTGAGGGAAACAGCCATTGCCCTAACTCTCAATGTAGGTCAATGCGATATGCTGCTAAGAACACCAAGCACTGTCATGTCTGGGAGAGGAGTTATTTATTGGAATTTGCAATGGGATGGCCTGCTGGAATGGGTGAATTGCTTCAAACTGCTGAGTGAGGGGAAACTACTCAGTCTCCACTAGGATCCCGTTGACCTGCTGCGGGCTAGAACTGTTGAAACACACTATACCTGGAAAGGAATATGCACCATTAAAAGAGGGAAGAAGTGAGGGATCCCAGTCCTGTCCCCAGCCTGTCTTCTCATGCCTGACAATGCTGCCTCCCCTGGTGAACATGTATGGTGAGCATAACCAGCTCACGTTCCCAAGGCTGCCAACCTACCTCTCCTCGAGGCCAGGTGGGCATGTTCTGTTTTCCACTGTTACAATCATTTAGTCACCATCTTTGTCCCCTCCATTGGCCTGGGGACATTAGAATATATATATAGAAGCCCTTACTATATTTACTGATCAAGCCTTAAATGATAGCCAGCACACCCTACTCTTACTTAATACTGAAATGTCTCATATGAGAAAAACTATCCTCCACAATAGAATGGCCTTGGATATTATTATTGCCTTACAAAGGGACACCTGTGTCATTACCCAGAGGGTGGTGTGTTCATACCTGATGCATCTGCCAATGTATCATCTCTGTTAAATCACATGAGGACAAAAGTGGACACCCTGAGTGATCCAACCACCAGTCTAGGGGACTTAGTAAATCAATAGTTTGAATCCTGGGGCTCTTGGCTCTTGTAACTTTTTTGGGGAATCAACTTAGTCTGCGTTTTCTCTTTCATGTGTCCATATTGTTGCTGTGCTGTCAACCGCCAGTGCAACCAGATGGCCACCCAACAAGCCACCTCCATGCTAGTGAAACCCCTTGCACACCACTCAGGGCACACTTGGAAGAGGAAGGCATGTAAGATTGTAAGAGCCGGTCACGAGGGGTGGAGTATTGGAGGAGATCATCAAGCCTGGCTGTTGACCCTCAAGCTGGACCCAGACAACTGGAGACTACTTCCTCCCTCCCCTGTCCTTGAATTTACGCTATGCCTACCATTCCCACAGTGAAAGTTGTTTCAAGGGCAGAGCCTCAGGAGAGCAATGTGTTGTTGAGGTCATCTGGACTGAATACATGATTGATCCCAGTTAAGGCCTCTACATAAACTTTTAGGATTTGGCAAGCAGGTATAAAGATTTACTCATCTTGCAGCTGCCCAAGGCAAGCCCCGTAAGTTCTCTGCTTATGAAACCTGCCACCTACCAATCTGGAGCAGTCCACCTCTTTGGTCCCTCCTTGCCCTCTGTGTGCAGGGACAGTTTGCAAACCAACATTCATTGCGTTCAATTAACCCAAATATTATCTAGAGTTAGCATCATAGTGGATGTTGTATGAGAATCAAAGCACTTAATTAGTTATACATTTATCACTCAGCAAATATTTATTGAGAGCCACCTGATAGGTGCTGGAGATACACTGGAAAGAAACTAGACACAAAGTTTTCAGTCTGGCAAGGTTGGCAGACATAAGTGTTACAAGTGTTATGAAAAAAAGAAGAGGTGAAAAATTAATTTATTCAACACACATTTCTTTTCCACCTCTTGCTTTGTGTAAAGCATGGAAATTACATAAACTGGGGGTGCCTGGGTGGCTCAGTTGGGTAAGCAACTGCCTTCGGCTCAGGTCATGATACCAGAGTCCAGGGATGGAGCCCATATTGGGCTCCCTCCTGTTCGGGAATTCTGCTTCTCCATCTGACCCTACCCCCTCTTGTGCTCTCTTTCTCTCTCTCTCTCTCAAATAAATAAATAAAATCTTTAAAACAAAAAAAGGGGGAATTACATAAACCAGGAAGTGGGTTAGCAGGGGCTGCCCATAAGAGGAGGTAAGCACTAGCTAAAATGTAGGGTCTTTTTGAGGTTGTCAGTAAACCAATTGCATCTCTGGTGCATTAGTCAAGGATCATGAGGGAGGAAGTGGGAGAAATTTCCCTCCTGTCTTCATACTGCCTGCCAGAATTAGAGCCACCCATCCCACAGACTGCCATTGCAAGGGGGCATCTGGAGCAGCTATGGAGCCACCTCCGGCTGGCAGGTGGAGAGGTCAGAAGGGCCTGCAGGGGCCGTGGAGGGAAAAAAGGCAGAGAGAGAAATTCTCCCGACCAGGGGAGGTTCTGAACATGCCCAGGGAAGGGATAAGTGTAGGTGTCTATGAAGTGAACTCTGTGAAGTAAAGAGCCATGCTCCTCCCACGTGCTCTGAAAGTGGGAGTTCTGATATCCTTTCCAACTTTGCTCTAAGTCCTAAATCACATGGAGAGCCACACCATCTGTCCTTTCAAATAACCATTCATTCAACCAGCCATCAAATCAACCAGCCAAAAACTCACATTTCTCACACTGGCCTTTCACATTGAGCTCTTCCTCTATTTTTTCCCCTTTCTGGATTGTTTTCAACCTTGGATGCACATTCGAATTATCTGGGGAATATTAAAAATACTGATGCTTGACTTCCACCCCCTCAGAGATTCTGATTTAGACAGTCTGAAGTAAGGCCTGGGCATTATAATTTTTTAAAAGCTCCCCAGGTAATTCTAACGTACTAACAAGCTTGATACTCATTAGTCTGAAAAATAAGTGTAATCAATGCACCATCCAATTCACTAAAGGAAAGAGAACACTGCTAATCATGTTTGTCTGTTTGCTTTGTTAGCAAAACTAGCACAAGTTTAAATTAGAATTACATAAGGTCTTAAATAGATGTTAGGTTTAGAACTGTTGAAAATAGTTTCCAGGTAAACTAATAGTAAATTAATAAAGAAGGTGAAGAGTTGGCAGCCCAGACAGGAGTCTGGGGAAGCCTATGGCCGCAAAGCGCAGCTGGTACATGGGTGTGCAGACAGTCTTCCGCATTACTAAGGACATTCTCCCAGGGGGTCCTATCCCAAGACTGCAGAAGAACTAGCTGTGCTGCCAAAAATGTACTATGTGGATGGAAAGCTAGAAGCAGTACCTGGTTGATGACATGGAGTATGATGATTACCAGAACCTCCGTGAGCACTCACAGCAGGAGAGTGGTTCACGGTATGACTGGGATTACCCACGTCTGAGGTTGAACTAGGGTGAACCATTGCCCGGATCTAAACACACAATCAGGAACCGTGTGGCCACATCTCCCACACCCATTTTTTGGAATCTAATGTGTAAGCAGCTCCTTGGCTTCCTGACTTTCATGCTGTTTCATGTTTTGGGCTGGGAAGAATTACCCACCTACCAGCCTGTGGAGCCAAAGCTGTGTCCTTGTACTAACCTGCACCTGGAACTGAGAGGTTGATCCCACCAAAGAGCCTGTGGTTTGCTGTGAGATTTGAGGAGGCTTTGTGGGCTTTGTGATCCTGACTCCCTCATTCCTAGAGATTTAACCTTAATGAAGTCCCTAATAAAACTTTGTCCTGGGGCGCCTGGGTGACGCAGTCAGTTGAGCGTCAGACTCTTAATTTTGCCTCAGGTCATGATCTCGGGGTCTTGGGATCGAGCCCCATGTTGGGTTCCACGCTGGCATGGAGTCTGGTTGAGATTCTCTCTCTCTCTCTGCTTCTGCTCCTCCCCCTGCTTGCACGCTAAATAAATAAATAAGTAAATAAGTAAATAAATAAAATCTTAAAAAATATATGAAAAAACAAACAAACTGTGTCCTTCCCCTTTCCTATCTCCTCTCCACCAGATTCCCTCCCAAAGTTTCCAGGTTGCTTAGTGCCCAACGATGACAATCTGAGGAATTTCTGTGTTATGAATGGCCATTGGCTCACCTATCTTTAGGAAACAAGGATGTAATTGGCAGTGGTTTGGGATATGTGTTGTGTGTTTGGGGGGCAGCAGTCGTGGGCAGGCCTGGGGAGAGCCTTTTTCTTGTCCTCGGTCCTAGGGCCAGGCAACATGGAAGCCCATTTGCAAATTTTAATTTTATTTATGGGTATAGAGATTTAAAAATAAAGTGCTATACTTCTTTGCCATGGATTTCTTTCTTTACAAATGTAAGCAAGTGAAACACATTACTCCTGTGTTATATCAGAAATAATTTCTATGGGGCGCCTGGGTGGCTCAGTTGGTTGGGCGACTGCCTTCGGCTCAGGTCATGATCCTGGAGTCCCGGGATCGAGTCCCGCATCGGGCTCCCTGCTCGGCAGGGAGTCTGCTTCTCCCTCTGACCCTCCTCCCTCTCATGCTCTCTGTCTCTCATTCTCTCTGTCTCAAATAAATAAATAAAATCTTTTAAAATAAAAAAAAAAAAAAAAAAAAAAAA